>NC_143587.1:74085784-74388815 GCF_048544385.1 Mastigoproctus giganteus | reverse complement strand
TCTATTTGTGATGCTAGTCATTAATGTAACATACCATCACAAAAAAGGGTTAGAAAATGTGAAATTCCTAAGCGATTCACTTTCTTTGAGCATCAGTGTATGTACAGGGAAATTATAAAGTATTCCCCTGTACTTAAAACGTTTTTAACAAATTTATTTCTCACATGAAAGGAAAACAATGGACCCAAGGCCATAAAAAGAGTCAAGTTTGGTTTCCATCAATTTGTAATTATGTCTGTGGCCACCAGAGGCACTGCTTTAGGAAAAACAAGAATTCACTCATTTGGAGTGAAAAAAAGTGGCAAAAACCACTACACTATCACTAAGAACTCTTGTCTTACTTCATGATGTTAGCACTTACAAAGCTCAAACATCTAAAGCTATCTGACAGCCCTAAAGTTAATGTTTTTCCATAAGTTGAGTTCAAGAAAAGACAACTTGTTGCCACAAATCAACAATGATCCAGAAGGAAGGCTTAGCATTAGCATTAGTAGAGGCATATGATGCAAGAAAGCAAGCTTATTCAGCATCAGCCAAAAAAAAAAAAAAAAAAACTCCACTCCCATTTCACCCCTCCGTTCGTTCGAAATACCTGTCCAGTTGAGCTTTAAATTTGTTTAGGCTATCAACTTCAACAACAAGTGATGGAAGTCGGTTCCATCAACCAACCACCCGCTGGCCAAAGGCAAATTTCCGCACATCTATCCGACATCCGTCCTTCCTCAATTTGAATTTATGCCCACTGAGGTGATTATTCTGGGCAAGATGAAGAATCCCATTGGCACTGAGCATGCTCAAACCATTCAAAGCCTTATACACCTCTATCAGATCACCTCGCCGATGCCTAGTCTCCAGACTCTGCAATTTGCAAAACTTAAGCCTTTCTTCGTAAGAGCAACCCTTTGTTCCATTCACTAATCTTGTTGCCCTTCTCTGTACCCGTTCTCTCTACATCCTTCTTGAAATGAAGCCTCCAGACCTGTATACAGTACTCAAGATGTGGCCTAACCATTGCCTTGCTCATGGTGTCTTGTCAATGATATACAGGAATTTTTCTAGCAGGGATAAGGAGGTGATTATTCCCTTGTATAATTATTATTATTATTAATAATAATAATAATAATAATTATACAAGGGAATAATCACCTCCTTATCCCTGCTAGAAAAATTCCTGTATATCATTGACAAGACACCATGAGCTACTCTTGCAGCTCGTCTGCACTGCTCAGAGAACTTCATATCTGCCTGCACAATTACCTCCAGGTCCTTTTCATTCTCCACCACTGTCAGTGTAGTACCGCAGAGTTGATACGTTGCTCTGGGGTTACTGTTTCCCACATGTAGTACTTTACATTTGTCAATGTTAAACTTCATTTGCCACCTCTCAGCCCATCTGTTCAACCTTTCCAGATCCTGTTGCAGCAGCATAGCGTCAGTAGTGTCCTTAACGACCCTGCCAACCTTTGTATCATCTGCAAACTTGGACATTAAACTTGATATCCCATCATCAATATCATTCATAAACACCGAAAACAACAACGGACCCAACACTGAACCTTAAGGAACTCCACTAATAACATTAGTCCACGTTGAGCAGTGTCCATTGATTACCACTCTCTGTCTTCTGCCACTCAACCATCCCCTTATCCATAGCAGCAATTTGCCTCCAATGCCACACTGCTCCAATTTGTGCAGCAGTCTTCCATGTGCAACAGTATCAAAAGCCTTTCTAAGATCCAAATATATAATATCAAAGTTATTCCCTGCATCCAGTTCTTTTGTGACTACATCATAGTATCCAATCAAATTGGTCAGGCAAGACCTGCCCTTAACAAAACCATGCTGCGTCTGAGCTATAACTGAATTCTTGTCTAGATGTTCCTGCAGTGCTTCTTTAACCAGTGCCTCCATTAATTTACCTGGAACAGAAGTTAAACTAACAGGTCTATAATTACTTGTGTCAGCCTTTGATCCTCCTTTGTGAATTGGGGTTACATTTGCACATCTCCAGTCTATGGGTACCTCCCCTGAGTCCAAAGAAGCTCTCATAATTATGGCTAGGGGTTTGCATACTTCCTTTGCTGCCTCCTTTAATATAACTGGATAGATCCCATCCACCCCAGGTGCCTTTTTTATGTTTATCCTCAACAATCTCTCCTCCACTTTCCTCTCAGTTATTACAAAATCATCCAGCTCACTGCCAATGTTTACTTTACCTACATCATTCTCCTTCCTGAATAACTCCTCATGCGTGAATGTAGATGCAAAATACTCATTTAGATTGTTAGCCACCTGAGCAGGATCCTCAACTGTTTATCACACGTCTAAATCTAATTCCCAAGCCACTAAACTAGTTATGGAATTCCCTTAAGTGACCTCCTCTTAAGTGTATTACAACTGATATAAAATTGCATTAAAGGTATAATGCATTGAAGATGCAGTTTGTCACGATCCATTACAATGTTCTAACAATGAACTGAAATGATTATTATTGCTATCACCTAAGTAGTTCCTGATATGCCCCATAAAGTTGAGAGGAAACTGAATTTCTCTGAGATGTTTGTCACACCACCTAGCACCCATGGCAAACATCTGCAAAGTTACTTTGTCATTACCCCAACTTTATCCTGTTCTTCCTATTCCTGTTGTGTTTGCTATTCTTACATTGATTGTTTTATCTATCATTTATTTCTCATTCCATTATCCACTGTTTACCCAATAATGATTTCTTTAGATTCTCTTTAAGTGGCATGGTGTATGGGTATATTGGAAATCCAATTGAAGGAAGTGAAGCATTTCTCCCTGCATAAGTTAGAATCTAACTTTAGTGCTCAAAGAAAAAACTCAACAGATTGGTACATTCAGATATTTCATGATACACTTCTATATCACTTTATCCGTGACTATTTGCTGTATTGTTCTTACTGTCACAAAACTTACTGCTACATATGACTAAATCTTTGCCATACTGTTTAGAGCAGCAATTTCCAAAATTTACATAATAGCACCCAGGGGCGCACCCAGGGTGTTTGCTGCCTGGGTGCGAGAAATAATTTGCCACCCTTTAGGCATTTTACATCAACTGTTTTCTCGTCAGTCACTGAAAAGTTAATGAAGACAAGTTCGATTTGTATGTATATGTCTTATTTTTAAGGCTAAATGCACAAGTCATAATATGTTATGGGTTGAAATTAACTATATAATACTGGTGTAAATACATTATAGTTTACCCATAAGTTTAACTACATGTAGTAGTGTAAAGGCATCATTTGATTTTATCTGATATTGTGGCTACCTTCACAACGAGATATCAATGTTCTACCAAACTACAACAGAACATATAAATTTGTACAACTTAATTTTTGTTAGTAAAGTTTTATTTGGCAGAATTTCGAGTATTACTATCCCGAGATCGATCATTATACAAAGTAAATGCATCATATATTGCATCCAATTTGTACTTGAGTGCTTTTATTGCCTCAACCCTGCTTTCCCACCTGGTCTCACACGCCAGTTTAACTAATGTGGGGCACTCTTCCATTAAAATTTTCTACTGATATATATAGATGCCAAAAAGTAAATATATATTTCCTGAACAATGCCAAAAAAATTTTCAATTTCTAGAGAAACTTTTGCGGCATCATTTATTACTACATTTAAACTATGTGCTGTGCATGGCACATAAAATGCTCTCGGGTTGATATCTAAAATTCGTTTCTCAACACCACTATTTTTACTCTTCATGTTAGCCCTGTTGTCATAAGATTGGCCACGCATGTCATTAACATTGTTTTCTTGCTTTAAAAAAATAAGTACAAAATTAGTAAGACCCTCACCTGTTGTATCTGAAATTGAACAAAAGCCTAATAAATGTTCTTTTACTTCAATTTTTTTTGTTTCATTATTTAAGTTAACAAATCTTACAATTATCGTTATTTGTTCTTTGTGATTAGCATCTGGCGTACAATCTAATATAATCGAATAATATTTACTTTGTTTTAACATATCTAAAATAGTATTTTTCACTTTCTGACCAATGACAAATATTATATCATTCTGAATTTTATCCCCTAGATAATGAGGCATTTTTTTACTATCATTTTGAATGTGTGTTAAATGTTCTGAAATAATAATATCAAACTGTGCAAATGTTTCTATTAATTTTAGAAAATTTCCGTTTCTTACAATTTATTATTATGGCCTCTTAAAGCTAAATTTTGCGCTGCCCAAAATTGAACTGCGTAAATAATTCTTTCTATTACTGTTTTCCATCTCTGTTTTTCCAATTTTATAAAATTCTCACTGAATGCATCAATCGTGTTTTCATGTTTAATAGATTTTTTGAGATAAATTCACGATTTAAAACTGTCAGTGTGTGCTTTACTTTTTTTCGTGTTTATCTAAAGCTCTCGATAATTGTTGCCAATCAAAAAAACCAATATCATCTTTAAAACCTGTAGTTTTATTATGAAATAGTTTGCAACAAAGGCAGAATACAGAATTTTACTTTGAATATAATAACCAGCTTCTAAGTATTTTTTCCCCATTACTTAATTGTTTATAATAACATTCTGCAGAAAATGACCAATTCTTATCATCTAAAGGAAAGTTGTAACGTTGAACTTGTTCTAGATCGAGATCTACTAAAAACATTCTAATACTGTTCATTAACAATTTTGGCCATAACCCTGGATTGTGCATATCATTTTCGAAACATTTACTGGTCAAATCTGAAATATCACCAGTAGAGGTTCCTGTCATACATTCAACTTTTGATGAAATTTCTTCAATAGGCGGTTGATTTTCCAAAAAGCAATCTTCTACTGAATTTTGAGTGATGTTTTCTTCTTCACTGATTTTGTCATCATATAAAGTTTCTAACTGTGATTGCGATGATTCTTCAGTTTTTTTTTACGTTTTGAGATGTTGGTTCAAAAAAATCGTGAAATTGAAGGAGTAACTTTTTTTTATACTCTCCTCTTTTTCTAGTTTTCTTTTTTTGGTGGCTGCGCCAGAAAGTTTATTTTTCTGTCAGCCATCTAAAAAGAATGATTCAACAAACTGTTATTTAAATAAATAATATTTAACAAAAAAAAAAAAAAAAAAAAAGAGTAATTATAATTATAAATCATCAAAAATTATTTAATTTCATCCAAAATTATTAAAAATTTAATTTTAATTTTCCGCCCCATTACTTATAATTATTAAAATAATAATTAACAATTATTATTTAAAGTCGGGGCTTAGAGGGGAACAGGTATCCTGTGTGTTATCAGACACTCAGTCTAAAACACTGTCGATGGATCCAATATCTTTCTATTACAGAAGATTTAGGAGAAGTCCAGTTGGCCTACCACCCTAAAATCCACTCATGCATACCTTCTCGATGGTAAGCCCTGTTACATCACTTAGGTGGCAACAAACATGTAGAGTGGTTCTCTTCAAGACGCCTGGTCAGCGTGAAGAGGAAAAGACCAAACCCTCCAGCATATGACAGCATGACAAAACAAATGGCCCTCAGTTCCCAGCGGCTTTCACTCCCCCTCTTACGGCAACGAGAGGATCAGAGTGGAAGCAGAGGGTGCTAAGAATCTCTGGGTACGACCAGGCTGCCATGCACGGAAACTGAACTTGGCCTGTTACAATGTAAGATCACTCATCGGTGAAGACAGGATATTAGAACTGGAAAAGGAATTAGAAAATGTGAATTGGAATATCATCGGTTTGGCTGAAACAAGAAGTAATGAATCACTTATAAGTTTATCAAGTTTGTTATTGTTATTTGCGGCCATATTGCTCGGGATATGCGGTAGTCATTCCCTGACCTTCCCGCATCCTCCGTAATTGGTGGTGATGGGCTCGAACCCCGGTCTAATCAAGAAGCGTGTGCTACAGTTTATCAAGTGGAAATCTGCTGTACACCAATGGAAAGAGTGAAAGGAGTGAAGGTGGAGTTGGGTGGTTTCTGGTCCATAAAGATTTAAAAAACAACATTTTGGAATTCAAAAGTACATAACCACCAAGGGTGTCAAGACTAATACTCAAGATTTCTAAGAGGTACAAGCTATAAGCTTGTACCTCTTAGAAATAAGGCAATGTTTCGGGCACTGGAAAGACAAGGCATAGATACTCCACATATTATGATTTTGAAGAAAATATATGAGAATGCTACCTCCTTTATTAGACTAGACAAAGACAGCAGGAAATTTAAAATCGAGAAAGGAGTTCGACAAGGAGACACAATATCTCCGAAGCTGTTTACTTCTGCCCTTGAGGAAGCTTTCAGAAGATTAGACTGGTTGCAGAAAGGAGTCAATGTGAACGGAGAGTACCTAAACCATTTACGATTTGCAGATGTACATTGTGGTCATAAGCCACGATCCCAAAGAATTAGAGGAAAATCTTAATCAGTTATGCACAGTTAGTAAGGATTTTGGACTAAAGATGAATATGGCTAAAACAAAAGTAATGATGAACAAGTATGTCACAGAAAGATAAATAATGATTGAAGGAGCAGTAATTGAAAAGGTGGAGTCATATACTTATCTGGTATAAGTTATTAGCTGTAATAATGATAAATGGCTGGAAGTCAAGAGAAGAATAATTTTTGGATGGATAGCATTCAGGAAATATAGTCACATACTGAAGAGCAATATCCCAGTTTGTCTGAAACGTAAAATAATGAACCAATGTATACTCCCCACCATGACTTATGGAAGTGAAACTTGGGCACTCACCAAAAGAATGGAAGAGAAGCTGAAAACTACACAGCGAAGAATGGAACGAATTATATTGGCAATCAGACTGTTAGATAAGAAGAGATAACACGGATTAGGCAGCAAACTCAAGTAAAGGATATTCTTATCAAACCTAAAGAACTAAAATGGTCTTGGGCAGGACACATAGCTCGAAGACATGACGACAGATGGACTAAGAAAATAACAGAATGGTACCCAAGAGGAGCTAGAAGAAAACCTGGAAGAGAAAGGCGGTGATGGATAGGTGAAATTCATGAGTTTGTGGATAGTAAATGGTTGGCCAGTACTTAAAACAGAAGGAACTGGAAAGTTGCTGGAGAGGCCTTCATCCTGCAGTGGATTGAAAATGGCTGATGATGATGATTTTAAGTCACTTATTATTAATTTATTGTTGAGATTTGTAATATAAGAATTATATAATTTAATGGCCTTCAGCATCGGCACCCCTAAATATTCGACGCTCAGGTACAATGCACCCTTTGCACCCCTGGTCGGCACGCCCCTGATGGCACCCCATGTCAAGATTTTGCATAAACCCCTTGATTCTCACACAGCTCTCCTTAACTTTGTGATACTGTCATGATAAGCCTTTATTTCTTTCCACATGTTAATTAAACTTCTGGGTGCCTTCTTTGGCTGCTTTAAATAATAATGAGAGCAACCTTGTATTCAGAGAAAGTCCCTACATATGTCTCTCACATATTACAAGGCCAATTCAAAGGGTGAGGTAAATAATTACAAACCTGTAAGTATCGCTTATGTGCCAAGGAAAATAATGGAGACAGTATTTAATAAAGTAATGCAAAATCGTCTTGATAGGAATACACTTGGTCGTCGACTTACGACCGGCCACACTTACGACCACCAAAAAAATATATATAATAAATAATGAATAAATTAATAATAAATCAGGAAATCACTACTGAGGACACCCATAACCCAGGTGAGGAGGCACGTCGATAACGGGAGGCCTGAGGACAGCACCAGGCACATACACTCAGTCGCTCTCTCTCTCTCACATACACCCAGTCGCTATTAAGCATCTGTTGCGTGTGGTGTATTAATTGAAATTCCACTGAAATACGCATAATATGTTTAGTAAAAGGAAAATGTCTTCATCTACATATACGTCAGCTAAGAAGTCAAGGAAAACTATTGATTCAGAGTGTAAAACGAAAATTATCCAGCAGTATGAAAGCTTGTTTGTTTGTTTGTTTGTTTTGGTTTTTAGGAGCATTAGCAACTAAGGCCATATTGCTCCCAGAATATGCGGTGGTCATTCCCTGACCTTTTCCGCATCCTCCGTATTTGGTGGTGACGGGCTCGAACCCCGGTCTAATCAAGAAGCGTGTGCTATGCACTGCTGCTCCTTCCCACCTGGCTACGGAGGCGCCAGTATGAAAGCGGAAAGAAAGTGAATACGATAGCACGTGACTTGAAATTATCACATTCCATGGCATCGACGATACTGCACCTATTATGTCTACAATTTTAACCAAACAACGACAGGAACCCATTCATGAAATGGAGAAATTGTTGTTTATGTGGATGGAAGATTTAATACAAAAAAAATACACCCATGAGCCTTCACACAGTGCAAGCAAAGGCTAGAAGTTTGTTTTTCAGAGTTTAAAATCACGCCCCGGAGACGATTACGCTGAAGATTTTCAGGCTAGTACTGGGTGGTTTAAGCGTTTTAAAAAAAAGATTTGCTTTGCATAATGTCTCTATAAATAAATATCTCCTACCTCAACCCAAGAACATGACCCTGACGATGCACAACCCAGCACGAGCAAAGATTAAAAATTGATTTTGTAAATTTCATTTGTATTAATTTTTACATTAATTTTAGTGTTTACAGTACATTATGCACAGTATTATTTTTCACATTATGTACAATATAATTATAGATTGTAGTTTTTTTTTTTTTATAAACAGTACGAATAATAAACCAATTAAAATGTAGAGAACGTTTGAATTTAAGCTCATAGAGAGAGATACCTTCGTTTCTACGCCTAGTACAGTATCGCTAAGTAAAAGATAAAAACATTGCTGTATTTAAAATTAAAAATAAAAGATGATAAAAATTTAAAAGATTATAAAAATAATTTATAAAGATGATAAAAAGATCAGAAAGGTTAAAAAATACTGTTAATAAATATATGGCCGACATACGACCAGATCGACTTACGACCGGTCAGTCAGAACAGAAGTCGGTCGTAAGTCGACGACCAACTGTAGAACTACAAGGCAATCAAAGATTTGTTATAAGATAGCATGCCTGACCAGTTTGATTTGGTATTATGATACTTCATAAAGAATTATTTTGACATTGTATATTTATATTTCAGCAAACTTTCTGATATTGTTTCACATAAACAATTGTTGTATAAGTTGGAACAATGTGGTATCAAGACAAGTTGCTATCATAAATAAAGGAATGCTTAAGAAGGCTGAGACAGAGTGTGGTTATTAATGGCCACTGCTCTTCATGTAATGTTTTGAGTAAAGTCCCACAGGGTTTGGTGTTGAGCCCATTGCTGTTTTTAATTCTATAACAATATAAATAAGTATTACAAGTAATGTAAGCATTATAAGTGTAAGTATTTCAAGTTTAAATGTCAAAGTCTGCTGATGATACAAAGGTGGGCAAAGTGCTGACTGACATTAATCATGCATTTTTGCATGGTATGCAAAAAGAACTACGTAAATAAGGCATAATGGCTGAAAAATGTATTCATTTTGGTATTAATAATCCCAAAATAAATACCATTTGAGTGGTACCAAATTCAAGGCAGTGGAGAATGAAAAAAAATCAGGTTAACTGTACAGTCCAACATGAAGCTCTACACAGTGCAGACAGGCTGCTAGGACAGCTGCTCAGGATTAATGATATGTAGGAATTGTTTCAGCAGGAAAAAGCTCCTGTATCCTACTGAACAAAGCAATAGTCAGGCCACACCTTAAATAGTGCATACGAGTTTAGAAACCTACTTTTAGGAAGGATGCAGATCTGTTGGAATGGACATAAAGAAGAGCAACAAGATTAGTTGGAGAAACAATAGGATATTTTTGGAAAGTAAGAGTGGATTTCTAAAAATTGCAACATCTAGAGACTGGACATCTGCATGATTTTATAACTAAAGTGTTTAAAGCTATAAAAGGATTCAATACACTAAATGTTTTTGACATTATTTCTCCTTTTCAGATAGCACACACACAAGGAGACAAATTTAAGATTTTTTTTATTTTCAAGCTGAAAATTTTAAAGTTATTAAAAAACTTGAGTGTTGCAAACCATGCAAAAATCGTAAGAGATCTAGGATACAGTGAGTCTATCATATCAACTATCTTGAGCCATAAGGACAAATATAAAGAGAAAGGTGAAATTTCATCAACTTCTTTCATTTTACAAAATACCAGAAAAAGAACTCCAATAATGATTGAAATGGAAAGCTTTTTATCAATTTGGAAAGAATTTATCAATTTGGATAGATTGCAATCAAAAAAGAATTCCATTATCTAAGGAAAATATTCAGAGCAAAGCTATTAACATTTTTACTAAGTTCAAAGAAACAAAATATTAAGGGAAGACTGAAACGTTTGTTGCTAGTTCAGGGTGGTTTGAACGTTTCAAAAATCAAGCAGAACTGCATAATGTTAAAGTAACAGAGGAAGTTGCTAGTGCCGATGAAGATGCTGCAGCCAAATTTCCTGCAGAATTGCAAAAAATTATTCAGGATGGGTGAATACAATGACTGGCAAATATTTAATGTAGACGAAACGGGCTTATTTTGGAAAGGGATGCCAACTAAAACTTATTTGGCTGCAAATGAAGCATCACAACCTGGGTATAAAGTGTCAAAAGATCGACTAACACTTATTAGGAGGTAACTCTGAAGGCAATTTTAAATTGAAGCCTATGCTTGTGTACCATACACAAAATCCTAGGACTTTAAAAGGATACAGCCATCGAACTCTTCCAGTCATTCTGCGTTCAAATAAAAAAGCATGGATGACTAAAGCTCTATTCGAAGACTGGTTTATGTCTTATTTCTGTTCAATAGTTGAAGCCTATTGCAAGAAAAATAATCTTACTTTTAAAGCTCTGTTGCTTTTAGATAATGCACCTGGACATCTTTCTACACTTGGTGACTTAAATGAAAATGTGAAAGTTTTTTACCGGCTAATACGACTTTGTTATTGCAACCTATGGACCAAGGAATGATTGCAACTTTCAAGGCTTACTATCTCCACAGAACATTTGCACAGGCATTTGAAGCAACAACAGGAGACAATGCAATTTCTGTACCAGAATTTTTGAAAAAATATAACATATGAGTGGCCATTGAAAACATTCATGCAACATGAGAACAGTTTGGAAGCATCTTTTACCCCCCTCTTTTACCTTTTACATCTTTTACTGGCTTCAAAGATGCGGTTCAAAAAGTTATTGAACCATAACTAATATTGATAATGACCTTGGTTTCAAAGGCTTGGATATGGCTAACGTTCGAGAATCACTGAATTCGCATTCAGAACAGTGTGCGTATGAAGAAGCTGAAGAAAAAGAGTGCGAGCCAGATGAAAATGTTACCACAAAGGAGATAATGGTAAAAAAACTAGGTGAAATCTTTCGTATCACAAAGAACCTTAAACAAAAGGTAATGAATGTTGATCCTAACATCAAAAGAAGCATGTTATTTCGCCAGGGCCTAGAGAAGCTGGTTGTCAGCTATCGAAAATTGTATGATGAAAAAAAGAAAGCCAAAACTGTTCAAACGACTGTGTTCAAATATTTCCATAGCAAATAGTTAGTTCTTCATTAAGTATTTTATGCAATAAACATTTAATTCTATAATTATTTTAATTATCTTTTACATGGTATACAAAATTTTGGATGGATAGCATTCAGGAAATATAGTCACATACTGAAGAGCAATATCCCAGTTTGTCTGAAACGTAAAATAATGGACCAATGTATACTCCCCATCATGACATGGAAGTGAAACTTGGGCACTCACCAAAAGAATGGAAGAGAAGCTGAGAACTACACAGCGAAGAATGGAACGAATCATATTGGGAATAAGACTGTTAGATAAGAAGAGAAACACATGGATTAGGCAACAAACTCAAGTAAAGGACATTCTTATCAAAACTAAAGAACTAAAATGGTCTTGGGCAGGACACATAGCTCGAAGACATGACAGATGGACTAAGAAAATAACAGAATGGTATCCAAGAGGAGCTAGAAGAAAACCTGGAAGACAAAGGCGGAGATGGATAGATGAAATTCATGAGTTTGTGGGTAGTAAATGGATGTCCAGTGCTCAAAACAGAAGGAACTGGAAAGTTGCTGGAGAGGCCTTCATCCTGCAGTGGATTGAAAATGGCTGATGATGATGATGGTATACAATTAAAAAGTTTATTTAAAAGATATTTTTAAAATTCTTTATGGACATTCCTGAAGGTCATAGACCAATTATAATTTTTCCTATTGATTATTATATTCCATTAATGTGTTTCTATTTTGCGCAATGCGCTTGCAGGAAGAATTAATTGTGTTAATCGAGGCCAGCCTGTACCGAATATGGGTAAAAGTAACCCCAGAGAAACATACCAACTGTGTAGTACTACACTTAAGGTGGTAGAAAATGAAAAAGACCTGGTAGTAATTGTGCAGTCAGATATGAAGTTTTCTGAACAATGCAGACAGGCTGCAAGAGCAGGTCATGGGGTATTGTCAATGACATACAGGAATTTTGCTAGTAGGGAAAAGGAGGTGATTATCCCTTTTATATAAGGCAATGGTCGGGCCACACCTTGAGTACTGCGTACAAGTCTGGAGGCCTGATTTTAGGAAGGATGTAGAGTTGCTTGAGCATGTACAGAGAAGGGCAACAAGATTGGTGAGAGGAATGAAGGGGGGCTCCTCTTACCAAGAAATGCTTAAGTTCTGCAAATTGCAGTGGCTGGAGACTAGGCACCAGCAAGGTGATCTCACTGAGGTGTATAAGGCCTTGACTGGGTTGAGTACACTGAATTCTGATGGGATTCTTCTGCTTGCTCAGATTACGAACCTGGGGGGGGGGGCATAAATTCAAATTGGGGAAAGACAGTTGTAGAACAGATGTGTGGAAATTTGCCTTTAGCCAGCAGGTGGTTAATTGCTGGAACAAACTTCCATCTGTCATTGTGGGATAGCTTAAATAAATTCAAGGAGGAATTGGACAAACGTTTAGAGGGAATGGATGTGTGAAACTGTTTTTTTTTTTTGTTTTTTTTTTTTTTGCCGATGCTACATAAGCTCATATGCTTGCTTTCTTGCATCACATTCAGACAGGAGTTAAAAATTGGTAATAAATCTGAAACATACCAACTGTGGTATGTTTCTGGGCAAACTAACTGATACTATACAAAAATGAGTCTTATTCAGAATCAGCATACCCAAATTCATAAAGAAACACCAAGGAATGCAGGTAAAGAGAACTTTTTTTGAAAATTTTCTACAAAGTGTTATTAAATGTAATGGGCAGATGAAGTGGGTAAAACAATCTTTTTAAATGACACAGTACTCTGAGCTCACTGCACCATATGAGCTGAATTTATTGTCCTAAATACGTACAAGAAAGGCTGAACAGAAGCACAACATTAAATATAGTGCTTGGTGTAAAGGTAATTGGAGATGAATGATAATTATTAAAATAAATTTACAAAAGATTGACAAAGAGATAAATTTGGGGGTGGGGAAAAATAACTACTGTACATTATAGCCATCAAAAGTAGAGTTGATGTAGTTTAAAATTGAAAAAGAAAGGCAAGGATTGTAACAATTTACATAACCAAACTGATGTGGCAGTAGTGGCTTATTTGCAAGCACTGATTTGCCTCGGTTCTATATCCTGGACTTCACGGAGAGCTGTATGCTAAGAACATCCCAGTTCCGAATTGCTAGACACAAAAGGAAGCTGACAAAGACAATGGTTGTGGCCTGTATTTAGAACTTGTGCTGGGACTTTCCATACCAGTGGTAGAAGTGCTCATTTTAATGGACATCTGGCTGTTGCTTGCCTAATTAGTTTGCCTAGCTTTCTCATCCTTGAATTCACTATCTTCTCCTAGTGGGGGGAGATTTCTAGACATAGGAGGAATCCAAGAGAGGTGGTGGGACAGTAAATCTGATGTCTATTGACATTGGAGCCTAGGTTGCTTTAGACATCTGGTTGGCCCCTGTGTTCTACTAAGTGTGTGTGTGTGTGCCCAGTCTAAGGTATGGCTGCCCAATGCAATATTTACAACACTGGCAGTCAACCCTTTAAACCAGTGTCTCAAACTTTAGTGGCCCCTCTAGCTTGAAGAACTTTCACAAAATCCCTTAATTTTTTTTTTTACAAACTCCCACTCCATTTAGAACATAGAAAATTCTTTTTTCTATGCTCTAAATTTTTTCAGTTTTTAAATATCAATAAAAAATTTTGGACCCTTAAGTATCTCTATGGACCGCTGGAGGGGGGGCGTGATCTGGTGACCACCCTGAGAAATTCTGCTTTAGACTATCTTGAATCTCTATGTTGAGGAAGAGAAGGATATCCTTTACCTTCTCAAGCTTAGGAGCTACAATTATTCAAGGCCCTCAGGATCAGACCCATTATTGTCACTGCCTTAATGCTGGGAGAAGTGATTGAATGGGAAATCCAGAATGGAATGGTTGTCAGTGCATTTTCAATAAACCCCAAAGTGAAGTGAGGTATCATAACTCATAATGAGATTATCTAGAAAGGGTATGATGTTATGTTGTTCTGGTTACAGAGTAAAAGAAATATCAGTGTGATATTTGTTAATATGGGATAGGAATTATTAAGTTATCTCTGCTGTGGCTCCATAAAAAAACCATTGATGAACCTGGCCAATAGCTTAGGCATCTGAATGCCAGCAGAAATGGAAGTTTGGTTGAGGTCTGTCATGAACACCTAAACAAGTATGGGTAATGGGGAGGGGGAAACACAGACCCTTGATTTGGAGGAAGAACTCACCCTGAAGCAAACATGACCAACCATAAGGTCAATCAAACCTAAAATTCCATCTTTGGAAAGGGGCAAAGCGAAGGTCATATGTATCAAGACGAGGTATGACACTGAGACAGGCTTGGTGCCACACTTTTCTGAATGTGGACTCAACACTGGTGCCACACTCTGGTGGCACACTTGGTGCCACACTCGGTGCCATATTTGTGAATATAGACTCGACACTGGTGTTCACCAAAATATATGCTCTGAGTATAAAAGGGAACTTGCTGTTGTTTGGTTTTTAGGAGCATTAGCAATTAAGGCCATATTGCTCTGGGATACGCGGTGGTCATTCTCTGACCTTTCTGCATCCTCCGTATTTGGTGGTGATGGGCTCGAACCCCGGTCTAATCAAGAAGCTGCTGCTCCTTCCCACCTGGCTACGGAGGCGCCTGGGGGAACTTGCTGAAATCCCTGAAAGAGCCCTGAAGTTCTTAGGGGGGGAGAATTGCTACAAAGAGGATAGGAACTAGCCATTCCAACTTACACACTGCCAGAGATGATGAGGTAATTCAGAATTATTCAGGTTAAAGTACTTGAAGGTGAATTATCCAAGGATTTGGTGAGACCTGATTTAATTTTCTTGTAGAAGCTGAAGTCCTGTACGAGGTTTGAAATTTTCTGATGGTACACTTGTGTCAAAAATAACAACCCCCCCTACCTTTGTCTGCCTTGCTGACATGTATTGAGTTGTTTTTCCTTAGGAAATGAAGAGCTTTGGATTCTCTGGTGGTGAAGTTCAAACAGTTCTTGTTCAGAGGCTAGCAAGGGAACTGATCGGTTATGAAATGACTGAACGATAAAAAGGCACAAGTCATTTCAAAAGATGTTTTGTCCATAACTTTTGAAATTGTTTACAATTGTTACAATTTCTCAGGCTATTCACTGAATTAATAAATAATCATTAATTCAAAACAAGTTTGAATTAATGATTATTTTAACAATTTCATTACATTTTATATAAGATTAAACACCTAGAGAATTAAATTTTAGAGAATTAAGAAGAGAATTATAAAATGCAAATTGATTGCATTTTTTAATTCTCTTGTTACACTAATAAAATTTCATATCATTAATCAAAATGAATCATAATTAGATGCATAAAAAAATTTTCTCCAACAATATTTGTAATTAAAAAATAAATTTAGAACTTTATATATGCATACATTCATATATAAATTCAATAACATTATTAATTTATTAACATGCATATTAACTTACTTCTTAACTATAGTTTCAGGTGAAACTTTACAGTTTTCATCTTCTGAGGAACTTGGACTGCAAATAAATGAATTCAATGAATGAAATATCAATTTTCTAGAGACAAATTATTACTTAAATATATTTATTTAAGACTATTATTCTACTGTGTTGCTTTCATACCAAAACCCAAAGAGGAAGTACAGGACAAAGAGCAAGTTGTGCCAAATATGCTATGTTTCAATGGCACAAATAACTACTTGCCATACCATGAAAGAAGTTAAGAATTAAATGTTCATAAGGCATAAACTAACATCAACCTATATTAAATGAAATTTATGTTTTGCATTACATTAATAAAAATAAGATTTATTTTATTTTTTTCAAAAAGTATAATTATATTAAGACCAACATACCATGACAGATGCAAAACAATTTTTAAAGTAAACCAAAATCATATTTAGGTCTGTTAGCCCAACTAGATTCAATTTACATTAAAGAATATGCTATTTGTGATGCTACAGTAGATCTGCAATGTGTGAACTATAACATAAATGCTGTCACACAGCTAATGCTTAAAAAGACAGATGCTATCTAACGGCAATTAACATGTTAACCTGGTACAGGCCATGTTTCACTACAGTAATGTGAATCACTAACTAATAGGTAGCCAATGGAACAAGCACTGCTTGTTCAATCCATTACCCTGTGTAGATCACTACGTATTCAAAACAGGCAGGCCAGAGCCAGTCAGAATAATGTACCTTCTCTTGAGGCTGAGACAGAACTGCAGTCTGTCCAACCCTAGGGGCTCACATCTAGTGAGTATGGGCTTGGCATACCCAGGGTCCTTAGCTGGATGTCATCATTCTTCTCTTTCTTGGTGATTTCCCCCCCCCCCTCTCTCAGGGTAACTCAAACTTTTTTTTTTTTTTTTGGTTGGTGCAGCACAAGCCTCAGGCTTCCTTGTACTATGTGGCTAATAATAATAATAACTCCAGGAAACAAACTATTAAGCATATACAGCTACCACAAATGTCTGACATGGACTAGTCACAACCTTCCTCTACCATTGTCACCACTATCAATTCACTCTGTGGAGATGATTACATCCTGTGCAGTTTTGCCCCCAATTTAAAAAAAAACTACCAAAAGCCACTGTTGAAAACCAGGATTCAGAAATCAGCTAAAATGTACAGTAATCCCCCCCCCAAAAGCAAAAGGCTCAAGCTAATGGGAGTGCTGTGGCTCAGGGGAGAACTGGGGGGGGGGGGGCTGTTGCCCTCTGAATCACAGCCTATTAAATTGCACTACTTACTTGATGTTTGTGGAGCAGTCGGGTACGGGACACGATACTGCCATGGGGGATATCTTTGTGTGTGTGTGTGTGTGTGTGTGCGCGATGCAAGGAGTGTAAGGAAATCAGGAGACAACTCAGCGTTGTTATGGGCCTATATGAGAGCTTGAAGGACAGGGTGGATGCCCTCGAATGATTAAAAGTGAGGGGCCAATCAAGCTCTCAGCTGCCCACACCAATGACAGAGCTTGCACTTGGTCATCACGCAACACAGCGGCAGGCCCCAAGGCAGAATGCACTGGTCCCAAAGGAACTAGTAGTTGTTGGTGACTCTATTACAGGAAACATGCTTTGTAAAAAGGATAGGTGGAACAGGACCAGGGTATGTCTGCCAGGGGCTAAGGTTGATGACGTTGTACAGCGGATATCATCTTTTAAGAGCACAAAAGGTGATATAGTTGTACACGTTGGCACTAATGATATTAAGAGTAGGAGACCGGCGGAATTACTTAACAAGTACATGTCACTGTTGAAAAAAAGCTGTGAATTAGGGTTGAATTTGAAAGTGTCTGCAATTCTGCCCAGACACGATAGGAGGGAGTATATGATGAGAGCCCTGTTGATCAATTCGGCCCTGGAAAGATTGTGCAAGGCTCAAGGGGTAGAATTTTTTTCAGCCTGGTCTGTACTTGTTAACAGGAGAGACTGCTTCTACAGGGATGGCATACACTTAAATAGAAAGGGTGCAAGAATGTTTTCTGATGCTATCGAGGCAGTGTTAGGTGGGTTGGAAAACTGCTAGATTGGGGTGATACAAGCACTAATAGATTAACAGTAGCCACTGGCAGAGTTGAAAGTGATTCTTGCACTGCTTCTATTGGAATGAGCCGCAGCCCGGAAAATAAGATGCAGGATATTTCAGAGACTGCTGGGAATCATTGGGGTACAAATAAACACATGGGTTGTGTTAGTGTAGCTAAGAAAAAGAACAGGTGCATGTATACTTGCGTGTACACCAATGCTAGGAGTTTAGTAAATAAATTTGATGAATTTGAGGTATTGCTCAAAACATTAAAGGCAGATATTGTGGGGATTTCAGAGACGTGGTGTCACATAGATATAAGGAATGCAGAACTGGAATTTGGGGAGTACAATTATTTACAGAAAGGATAGACAGGATAGGAAGGGAGGAGGGGTTATGCTATTAGTTAAGAAATACATAAAATCCAAGGAAGTGAAGCCAGTCGACATTGCTGGACAGTCCAGTGTCGAGTCAGTCTGGTGTGACATAAGCATTGGGAGATCAAAATTGAGAGTAGGAGTGTGCTATAGGCCTAATGACTCTGATGAGTATAATAAGAAACTCTACAGGGAAATAGAGTGGGCAAGTAAATCAGAGTCTTATAATGGGGGATTTTAATTTCCCAGATATTGACTGGAATTTGGGGGCTGGTCACTCACACACTAGCAAGGCTTTTGTGGATTTATTGGATGATTGTTTTCTACATCAGCATGTTCGGGAGGCAACTAGAGGGAGTAATACTCTTGATTTGATTATCAGTACTGATTCTTCATGCATTAAGAATCTACAGGTAAATGAACCACTACGTGGCACTGATCACAGTGTGCTGAAGTGGGATTTACTCAAGGAGGTAACTACCATCAGGGGTAAAGGGAAGGGTTATTGCTTTCATAAAGGCGACTACGATGGACTGAGACAGTATTTAAAATCTATACAGTGGGACCAATTGATGATGTTACCAACAGCAAATTCAAAATGGGAAGCACTCAAAGAACTTATCTTGGAAGCTACTAGGCTTTACATACCAACTAAGAAATATTGTTCAAGGTTTAGGACTAAGTGGATGTCAGATGAACTAACGAGACATATGGCAGAGTAGAAAATTGCATGGGATACATACAAATTAACACATGACACAGAAGCCTATGATAGATACAAGTTGATCTGTAACCAAGTTACAAAGGAGGTTAGGCAGGCGAAGGCAGACTACAAGAAATCTTTGGCAAGGGATGCAAAGAAAAACAGCAAAGAGTTCTTTACTTATGTAAACTCTAGAAGGAAGGGGATGAATCAGATTGGTCCACTTGATATCGATGGGTCAACTATTGATGATCCTGCTCAGGTAGCTAACAAACTAAATGAATATTTTGTATCGACATTCACACATGAGGAGTTATTCAACGAGAGGAATGCCAGAAGTGTATTCAACTCTGGTAGTAAGCTAGATTTTTTTTTTTTTTTTTTTTTTGGTAGTTGTTGGTGCATCGGCTTCTGTGGCCATAATGCACCTCCCAAGGTTTTTGCATTACTTTGATCCAAGCCCGAGGCGGGATTCGAACCCACGACCTTTGGGTTGCCAGGCAGGCACTTTACCCACCTGACTAGCCCGGTCGGCGCAGTAAGCTAGAGAATCTTGTAATAACTGAGAGTAAAGTGGAGGAGAAATTGTTGAAGATAAATACAAGGAAGACACTTGGGGTGGATAGGATCTATCCAGTTATATTAAAGGAGGCAGCAAAGGAAGTAAGCAAACCCTTAGCCATAATTATGAGAGCTTCCTTGGACTCAGGGGAAGTACCCATGGACTGGAGATGTGCAAATGTGACCCCAATTCACAAAGGAGGATTAAAGGGCGATCCAAGTAATTATAGACCTGTTAGTTTAACTTCTGTTCGCAGAAAATTAATGGAGGCACTGGTTAAAGAAACACTGCAGGATCATCTAGACAAGACTTCAGTTATAGCTCAGACACAGCATGGTTTTGTTAAGGGGAAGTCTTGCCTGACCAATCTGATTGGATACTATGATGCAGTCACAAAAAAACTGGATGCAAGGAATAACTTTGATATTATATAATATCAAAGTTATTTGATATATAATATCAAATAACTTTGATATTATATACTTGGATCTTAGAAAGGCTTTTGATACTCTTGCACATGGAAGACTGCTCCACAAATTGGAGCAGTGTGGCATTGGAAGCAAATTGCTGCTATGGATAAAGGGGTGGTTGAGGGGGAGAAGACAGAGTGGCAATCAATGGACACTCCTCATTGTGGACTAATGTTATTAGTGGAATCCCTCAGGGTTCAGTATTGGGTCCATTATTGTTTCTGTATTTATAAATGATATTGATGATGGTATATCAAGCTTAATGTCCAAGTTTGCAAATGATACGAAGGTTGGCAGGGTTGTCAAGGACACTACTGACACTATGCTACTGCAACAGGATCTGGAAAGGTTGAGCAGATGGGCTGAGAGGTGGCAAATGAAGTTGAACATTGACAAATGTAAAGTACTACATATGGGAAACAACAACCCTAGAGCAACGTATCAATTCTGTGGTACTACACTGACAGTGGTAGAGAATGAAAGGGACCTGGGGGTGGTTGTGCAGGCAGATATGAAGTTTTCTGAGCAGTGCAGACGGGCTGCACAAGTAGCTCATGGTGTATTGTCGATGTTATATAGGAATTTTTCTAGCAGGGATAAGGAGGTGATTATTCCCTTGTATAAGGCGATGGTCAGGCCACACCTAGAGTACTGTATACAGGTCTGGAGGCCTCATTTCAAGAAGGATGTAGCGATGCTGGAACGAGTACAGAGAAGGGCAACAAGATTAGTGAATGGAACAAAGGGGTGCTCTTACGAAGAAAGGCTTAAGTTTTGAAAATTACAGTGTCTGGAGACTAGGCACCAGCGAGGTGATCTGATAGAGGTGTATAAAACCTTGAATGGTTTCAGCATGCTCAAAGCTGATGGGATTCTTCTCTTGCTCAGAATAATCACATGAGAGGGCATAAATTCAAATTGAGGAAGGACAGATGTAGGATAGACGTGAGGAAATTTGCCTTTAGCCAGCAGGTGGTTGGTTGGTGGAACAGACTTCCATCCCTTGTCGTGGAAGTTGATAGCCTAAATAAGTTTAAGGCTCAGCTGGACAGGTATTTCGAA
The DNA here is from genome assembly GCF_048544385.1 of Mastigoproctus giganteus. Lineage (NCBI taxonomy): Eukaryota > Metazoa > Arthropoda > Arachnida > Uropygi > Thelyphonidae > Mastigoproctus > Mastigoproctus giganteus. The sequence continues at coordinate 74,367,518 of NC_143587.1, read as the reverse complement.
CGAACAGAGGGGTGAAGTGGAAGTGGTTATTTTTTATTTATTTATTTTATTTTTTTTTTTTTTTTTGGCTAATGCTGCATAAGCTTGCTTTCTTGCATCAAATCCCTCTACTAATGCTAATGTTCTAGCTTCCTTGTTCACCTATCAGTTCCCAAACCAAGGACTACTGTAAATAATTTTTTTTCTCACCTCTCATAATAACAACTGGTAGGCTTACACTGAAATTGACAGAACAGATACTACAAAATATCTGTCTTTATCCTCAATGATAGTGAGAAGTACTGGAAACTTTTTTTTTTAATTTATTCATTTTAATTTGGTTCAAGAACTTGTTCAATGTACAGGTCTATTAAATGACAAATTCTGACTATTTTTACAGGGATGCAATACACTTAAATGGAAGGGGAGTAAGAATATTTGCTGATGCTATCAAAACAGTGTCAGGTGGGGTAAAAAACTGCTAGCTTGGAAGGATACACAGAATAATGGACTAATAGCAGCTGCGGGCAGAGGTGTAAATTATTCTTGCACTGCTTCTATTGGGATGCATAGTAATTTCTATAAAGCAAAGTGTTTGTGATTACAAGGTCTACTAGGGTGGTTCTAGGGGAACAAGCATACACACGGCCTGTGTTATGGTTAATTAAAGTAAAAAGATGCATATATAGTGATGCCAGGATGACATTAGGAGGAGTTCAAATTCATCGACAAATCTGATGAATTTGAAATACTGGTTGGGTCATCAAACAAAGACATTGTAGGGATATTAGAAATATTCTGCTACTCAGACAGCTGCCCAGAAAGTAATGCAGAATAAGAATGCAGAGAACAATGCATACAGATGGGACAGAAGGGAGTGGAGGAGTTATGCATGGGTGGTCAGAACAATGTTTAATCAGTATGGAGAGACATAAGCACTGGAGGAAAACAAAAATGCAAGTAGGATTGTTTACAGGCCTAATGACTATGACAAGTACAATAAACAATTGTATAAGAAACAGAGTAGGCCAGTAAATCAGAATGTCTTATCATGGGGGATTTTAACTCTCCAAATATTGAATGGAACTTGTTGATTGGTCACTCACACAGTAGCAGGATTTTCGTGGATTTACTGGATGACTGTTTTCTTCACCAGCATCTTAAAAAGTCAACAATGGAAAGCAATGCTCTTCATTTCATTATCAGCAGTGACTTTTCATACATTAGGAATCCACAGATAAAGGAACCACTAGATAGTAGTGATAACAATGTGTTGATAGGGATTGACAGTGTCACTACTGTCAAGGGCAAAAACTTTTGATTTTGTAAAGGTGACTACAATGGTCTCAGATGGTTTTTAAACCATACTGGTAACATCATCAAGACCAACTGATGATGATACCAACAGAAAATTCTAAATGGGAAGCATTAAGGGTAGTAAATGTATAAGCTACTGGGCATTTTATACTAACAAAAAATACTGTTCAAGGTTTAGATCGAAATGGAATTTAGATGAAATAAGACTAGTGGCAGAGAAGAAAAATAAATAGGATAGTTATAAATTACCAGGAGATAAAGCCAACGGTGGGTATAAACTAGTCTGAAATCAAGTCACAAAATGGATAAGACAAGCTATAAGAGATTGTCAGAATCCATCAAATTACATGGAACTAAATGATTTTATAATAAACATGATGAAGATAGAAGAGAGGTTGCTGAAGATAAATGTGAATAAGGCACTTGGGTGGATGGGATCTATTCAGTTAGATTAAGAGAGACAAAAAATCTTCAGCCATAATTCTGAGAACATCCTTGAAGATTAGGCACCTGCGAGGTGATCTGATTGAGATGTATAAGGCCTTGAATGGTTTGAGCAGGTTTAACGCTGATGGGATTCTTCCTCAGCTTACAAACCTGAGAGGTTTGTAAGCTGAGGCTAAGCTTACAAACTCAAATTGAGGAAAGACAGTTGTAGACTAGATGTGCAAAAATTTGCCTTTATCCAACAAGTAGTTGATTGCTAGAACAAACTTCCATTGTCATTGTGGAATTAATAAATTCAAGGAAGAAGTGGACAAACTTTTTAAATGAATGGATGAGTGAAATGGGAAGGGTTTTTTTTTTTTTTTTTTGGCTGACGCTGTATAAACCTGCTTTCTTGCATCATATGCCTCTGCTAATGCTAATTTAAGGAAGGTCCGTATGGACTGCAGATGTGTGAATATGTCCAAATTCACAAAAGGGGCCAAATGGTGAAGTGAGTAATTACAGATCTGTAAGTATGGTTTCTTTTCCAGGGAAAATAATAAAGTCATCAGTTTAAGAAGTAATGCTGAACCATCTAGACGGGAATGCAGTTACAGGGCAGTCACAGCATGGATTTGTTGAGGCAACTGTCTGACTGATCTGAATGGATATCATTACACAGTAACAAATGAACTAGATGCAAAATAAAATTTTGACAACAAATACTTATATTTCAGAAAAGCTTTTAATACTATTCCACATTCACTGCTGTACAATTGAGATAGTGTGGCATTAAGGGAAAATTATGTATAAAGGGTGAGAGGTTCAGTCCTGGGCCCATTGTTATTTTTAATATTTATATTGATATTTTAATATTTAATGATATTGATGAAGGCTCAGGCTTAATCACTAAGTTTGCAGATGATAAAAATGTTGGCAGGGTGGTTAATAATGGTAATCAATGTACACTACTACAACAGTATCTCAAAAAATTAGGCAGATGAATTTAAATATTGAAAAATTGCTCTGAGCAGTGCAGACAGGCTGCAGAACAGCCCAAGCTCTTGTATGTCAATGACATACAAGAATTTTGGTAGCAGGGATATAGAAGTGTTTACCCTATTGTATAAAGCAACGGTTAGGCCACATCTTCGGCACTGCTTACATGATCTGGAAGCCTCATTTTAGGAAGGACTTGATCAGTTGGAACAAGTGGGGAAAAGGGCAACAAGATTGGTGAGAGGGAACAAAATAGGTGTTCTTACCAAAAAAGTTTCAGTTGTGCAAATTGCAATATCTGGAAACTAGGCACTTGTCAGGTGAACTGATTAAGGTGTTTAAGGCTTTGAATGGATTGAATAAGCTCAATGCTCATGGCACTCTTCCATTTGCTCAGACTACATACATAGGGGAGTATAAATTCAAACTGAGGAAGGATGGTTGCTGGAGAGATGTGTAGATGTTTGCATTCAGCCAGTGGTAGCTGATTGCTGGAACAAACTTCCAACTGTTGTGAATGTTGGTAGTTTGAAAACTAGACTTTGTTTTGTATAAGCTTGCTTTCTTGCATAATTTGCCACTACTAATATAAACAGAAGGCACTGCAATAAATAGAAGGTAGAAGTAATCTGAGAATAAAATATCAATTGTGTGGTACCACAGTCAATGCAGTGGAGAAAAGAAAAAAGACCTGGGGGGGGGGGGGAGGTGATATGAAGTTCTCTGACCAGGACAGACAGGATGCTAGGCCAGCTCACGAGTTTTGCCAAAGATATGGGAATTTTTTCCAGAACGGATAAGTACAGTGGATTCCGGTGATTTGGGCCACCGGTTAATCGGGGCAGCCATTTATTTGGGGAAAATCTTAAAAAACAGAAACCAATTGAGAAAATAGCCAGGGTTTACTTTGCTTAATTGGGACAAAATGCCGTTTAATCGGGGCAGGAGACCGCAGCACTGAAGATTACCCTACGATTGTCTCCGACCGTACCACGTACAGTAGTTCGGTCGGATTTCTGGAGGTCACAACCATAAAACACCATAAAGCAGTCACCTGTTTATTGGGCTTTTGTGTTAGTGAAATCTATCAGAAACTAATAGTAAACTCGATCTTACTGAATTTGCGATAATACCGACAGCTGGAATTCTGTAGGTTATTATGGTAAAATGTGTTTACACTTCTTTGGAATCTTCAATCATATAAAAAAATAATTTTCAGAAATCTTCTCTTCATTCCTATTTTTAAAGCTTCGTAATTTGTTACTCCGTTCTCACTTGCGCGTATTGTGTTACTTGCAATTTGTGTGTGTCGTGTTCTTTGTTATTGATTGCTTATCTTTGTACTGTTTTAAATTTTATACCCCACCCACAAATGACAGTGAACAGAAATGTCAACTAGTTTAGTTAGTATGCACATATTACAGTACGTATTAATTCTTCTGATTATCACGTATATTCTTCAAAATTTCATGTATCATTATATTTTTTAATTGGTAAGGTAATAAAGGGTAAATTTGTACTTAATATATCTTTACTTTTATAGCCTGTGGATAATATTCCTCCTATTTTCGATAATTAGAATCGCTGTTTAATTGAATTAAAATTCAATTCACAAACGTGATCACAATGACCGGCACTTATTACATATCGTACAGTGAACGGTACTTTACAATGGTGACTTCATCGTAACGTGATCTGATTGTACAGTGAACCAATTGTAAGGGGGGGGCATTGTATTTTTAACTATTTATGTGAAACTTCGGATAATTGGGGCAGCCGCTTAATCGGGCCAAAATGCACTAGTCCCGATGTGTCCCAAATAACCGGAATCGACTGTATTTGATTATCCCATTGTATAAGGCAATGGTTATACCATATCTTAAGTACTACATAGAGCTCTACAAGTCCCATTTTAGGAAGAATGTTCATAGGTTGGAATAGGTACAAAGAAGAGCAATGAGATTAGTGAGGGGAACAATGTCCTTGAGGCTGTCACAGACAGTCTCAGGTATGTCAAGCTAGGCTTACTACCTGGGAGTCTAGAACATTGACAGAACTAATATTTAGGTGACCCTTGAGTCAAGTGGAGCAAATTTTTGCAGTCTGGACATTCTGCAACAACCAAATCCTCTGCTTGCACCTTCATAATGGTGGGACTGTTAGTAACCACCCTGGGTATAACCACCATGTGAAAGTTGTGAAATACAGCATCTAGTATACTGGAGGCATCCAGGTTGAACAAACATAAGGGATCAAGGTGTGGCATAAATATTACACAGAGGAATGCTGCCCCTCTATGTTACTAGACAATAATAGAGGGTAAATGACTCTCAATAAGACTTGAAGTGGTGAAATCCACATTTAATCTCCACAGTAAAGCACTGACAACCTCCATCTCTTTCATCATGCAGTACAACTGATGTCTTTACGGTTATGATGGACATCATGGCAAGATCCAAGCTTCCCTATATGTCAAGCATATAGCTCTAAAACAGTCCACCAGACCAAGCCTACAGGTAACTCTCCAGGAGGCATCTGGATCAGCTAGAGCATAATCTTTAGAATTCAATGTTGGTACATCATCAGTTGATCCCACTGTAAAGAATTTAAAAACTGTCTGAGATCCCTGTAATCACCTTTACAAAAGCAAAAGCCCTTCTCTTTAGCCTTGATGGTAGTTACATCTTTAAGTAATTCCCACATCAGTACATTGTGATAGTGGAACATTCCATGGTGGAACAAGTAAATACATGGGCTGTGTTAGGGTGACTAAGAGTAGAAACAGGTGCATGTATATTTTCATGTGCACCAATGCTAGTAGTATAGTTAATAAATTTGATGAGCTTGAAGTGCTAGTCAAGATATTGTTGGGATATCAGAGACATAGTGTCACACGTATGCAGTGCAGAATTGGAATTTGGGGAGTAACAATGTGTACAGAAAAGATGGACAGGACAGGAAGGGAGGAGTGGTTATGCTCTTATTTAAGAAACACATAAAATCAAAGGAAGTTGTTGAAAAAGAAAACCAATGATGTTGGTGGACAATGCAATGTTGAGTCTGTTTGGTGTGACATAAGCACTGGGAAATGAAAAATGAGAGTAGGTGTGTGTTATAGGCCTAATGAATCTGATGAGTATAATGAGCAATTGTGCAGAGAAATAGAGTGGGCCAGTAAATCAGAATGTCATAATGGGGGATTTGAACTTTCCAAATATTGACTGGAACTTGTGGATTGGTCACTCACATGCTAGCAGGACTTTTGTGGATTTATTGGATGACTTTTCTACAGAAACATGTTAGAGAGGCAACCAGAGGGAGTAATACTCTTGATCTGATTATCAGCAGTGATTATTCATGCATTAAGAATTTACAGATAAAGGAACCACTGGGTGACAGTGATCACAATGTACTGATGTGGGAATTACTTAAAGATTTAACTACCATCAAGGCTAAAGGGAAGGGCTTTTGCTTTCGTAAAGGTGACTACAGGGGTCTCGGACAGTTTTTTTTAAGTTCTGTACAGTGGGATCAACTGATGACGTTACAACATTGAATTCTAAATGGGAAGCCTTCAGGGACTTAATTTTGGAGGCTAAGGCTTTTCATTCGAACTAAGAAATACTGTTCCAGGTTTAAGCCTAAATGGATGTCAGATGAATTAATCAGGTTCGTGGCAGAGAAGAAAAATGTATGGGATGCATATAAAGTATCAGGTGACACAGAAGCCTATGGCAGATATAAGGTAGTCTGTAATCAAGCCACAAAGGAGCTTAGGCAGATTACGAGAAATCTCTGGCAAAGGATGCAAAGAAAAACAGCAAAGAGTTCTTTACTTGTGTAAACTCTAGAAGGAAAGGGATGAATCAGATTGGACCACTTAACATAGATGGGTTGACTATTGATGATCATGCTCAGGTAGTTGATAAACTAAATAAGTATTTTGCATCTAAATTCACACATGAGGAGTTATTCAATGAGGAGAGTGCCAGACGTTTATCAAACTCTAACAGGGGGCTAAGTGATTTTGTAATAACTGAGAGAAAAATTGGAGGAGAAATTGTTGAAGTTAAACATAAAAAAGGTACCTGGGGTGGATGGTATCTATCCAGTTATATTAAAGGAGGCAGCAAAGGAAGTAAACAAACCCTTAGCCATAATTATGAGAGCTTCCTTGGATTCAGGGGAGGTCCCCATGGACTGAAGTTATGCAAATGTATCACCAATTCACAAAGGGTGGATGGGATCTATCCAGTTATATTAAAGGAGGCAGCAAAGGAAGTAAACAAACCCTTAGCCATAATTATGAGAGCTTCCTTGGATTCAGGGGAGGTCCCCATGGACTGAAGTTATGCAAATGTATCACCAATTCACAAAGGGGGGTTCAAAAGGTGACTGCTGTTTGGTTTTTAAGAGCATTAGCAACTAAGGCCATATTGCTCCAGGATATGCGGTGGTCATTCCTTAACCTTTCCGCATCCTCCGTATTTGGTGGTGACGGGCTCAAACCCCGGTCTAATCAAGAAGCGTGTGCTACGCACTGCTGCTCCTGCCCACCTGGCTACGGAGGCGCCTCAAAAGGTGACACAAGTAACTATAGACCTGTTAGTTTAACTTGTGTTCAGGGAAAATAATGGAATCACTGGTTAAAAAAGGCATTGCAGGATCATCTAGACAAGATTGCAGGATCATCTAGACAATACTGCAGTCTTGTCTAGATGATCCTGCAATGTCAGACAAGACTTGTCTAGATGATCAGACAAGTCTTGTCTGACCAATTTGATTGGATACTATGATGTGGTCACAAAGGAACTGAATGCCAAAAATAATTTCGATATCATATACTTGGATTTCAGGAAAACTTTTGATATTGTTGCACATGGAAGACTGCTATACAAATTGGTGAGGTATGGCATTAAGGGTAAGTTACTACAATGAATAAAAGGATAGTTGAGTGGGAACGATAGAGAGTGGTAATCAATGGACACTGCTCTTTGTGGTCAAATGTAATTAGTAGAGTTCCCCAGGGTTCAGTGTTGGACCCATTGTTGTTTAGTATATTTATGAATGATATTGATGAAGGTTATCAGGTTCAATGTCCAAGTTTGCAGATGATACAAAGGTTGGCAGGGTTGTTAATGACAGTAAAGACAGTATGCTACTGCAACAAGATCTAGAAATGTTATGCAGATGGGCCGTGAGAAGTGGCAACTTAAGTTTAATACTGACAAATGCAAAGTACTGCACATGGGTAGCAGTAACCCAAGAGAAACGTACCAACTGTGTGGTACTACACTCAGGGAAGTAGAAAGTGAAAAAGACCTGGGGATAATTGTGCAGTCAAATATGAAGGTCACTGAGCAGTGCAGATGGGCTGCCAAGGCTGCTATGATTTTCATGTCGGTTGCACAAAAATCCGACAAGACCAAAATACATTTCATCACCATTCCATATGTCGAGTACTGGTGCAATAAACTTAATCAAATATGCAAGGGAACCGACATGAAAATCATAGCAAAACCCATGAACAAATTATACACATTCTTCAGAAATCGACCTTCAAACACCACATTCCAATCACAGCATGACCTAGTATACAGCATCCCATACTAAAATTTCGACGCTGTTCGTGTAGGATCTACCATGGGAGTGGCACAGCTTCGAGCAAAACAACACCAAGCTTCGGTGCGGGCAGGTCGTTCAAATGCATCGGAACTTTCGTTCCACGCAATAAATGAACGACATTCATTCGGCTTTAATGAAACAAAAATTATAAATATTCAACACAACTACCACAAACCACTTATTGCAAAAACCTTAGAGATTAAACTACATGAAACTTCAATCAATATCCGTAGACCATTCCTATTGTCCAACAATTGGTCACTTATATGCATGCGTGAAGAACAAACACTACAACATAAGACAAAAATTTCGGATTAATTGTGAGTTGCTCTATTCCTGTGAACATGACGGGCCGAAAAGTTCTAGTCAGACTTAAGGAATGTAGAGAATAATCCCCCCCCCATATCCATTAAACTTTTTTTAGACCCCTAAATTTAACTCTAATGTCAAGCTACTGGACCGAAGAAAATAATCGGTCCATATTTATTAAGCGGTTTAGACCTTCAAAATTTAATTTTATGTCAATCCACGTAATGGTTTCCTTGCTGGTGTTTGAAGACAGAAGTCTTAAGCGCTCAAGGTTGAGATTGAGGGGTCTGAACACTACAGTTCTGACAGTGGGGAAGATGTCCCACATGTTTTGTAAAATTGATATTGCCTTCCCAAACAATTATTAGCGTGTTGGACCAGGAGAGTTGGTTGGAAAAGAAGCTTCCTATATCTAAAATAAATGTAATCCCTGTTGTTTCATAATAACAGGCAATGAAAGGAATATTAGGAAATCCAGAAACACTAGATGTTACCCCAACCTCTTCTGGTTCTATGATCATTTATAACAGCAAAACAATTATATTCTTTATGATGAGCCATTTATTACAATGTTATCCCCGCCTCCATTCCATACTCTAGTATTGGAGAAGGAAGAAATGTCATGGGATGAATTTTAGTACCTTTATTTCCATCAACCATTCTGTTGTATATATACGGATTTTAACCAGTGTTGATGTTAGATGAACTATCAATAATTTGGAATACCAAATTATTGCAAATATCAAAAAATTACTTTTTTTAAAATGCCTCTAAGTATGCTAGTTTGAAGAGAACTGTTTGAACCACAGTAACATTTTATGTTTGTTTGTGGGAAAACTCCATTACAGAGAAAGTTGTTTTACTTAACAGAAAATGAACAGTAACAACTGGATACCAAAACTGGGACTCAGTTCTGAAACTTGTCACTTAAAAAACAAAAATATAGGCAGATTTCTTAGAATAATTCCCCCCCCTCCTTTTTTTTAGAATACAGGCTGATAGCTATAGCAATTAATTGCAACATAGAAACTGGAACTGGATGATTCACACCTACGATGATTATCATCAGCAGTTTACGATCAGTGTTGCAATCGCTGCTTGCTATATTCAATCATAGATTACACGTGCAAAAAATGGAAAATTTGACAGAGAAACTTGAATGTGTCAAGAATTATCCAATTTTATATGATTTATCAAACTCTTAACAAACATTTAATTTCACAGAAACAAACAAATTTTAATTTACATTAACATTAAATCTCACAATTAAACTTTTTAATTTCATGTTTATGTTTCGGTGTTAAAATAATTTATAAAATAAGTTACTAGTGGTCAGCAATAATCAGAGCAATAAACCCAAAGCAATTCACCGGATACTGTAAAAAGACATAATTTGAGTTTAATGTAATTTAATTTTTAAGTTTATTAATCAAAATTAATTTTATTGATTTTTTACCAACTATGGTCTTAAATTCAAAAGCAGTTCTACACAATGAATGTATAAGACATTCCAATGGATGATTTAGATGTCAATAATAGCAACAATCCACATTATTTAAAAAAAGTTCAGCAAATCCATAGAGTACTCTCAAAAACATGTCCCTAACCTTGCAACCAGCTCCCCTTCCAGTTATAGCCATAGATTATAAGTTTTTTTTTTTAAAGTAACAATCGAAATAACTTAGAGAATTACTTATTCAAACCAATGTTCTAACCCCATAGATCTGAAGACTGCTTTCTCTATTCAATCACAGATTGTGTGTATACAAAATGGCAAATTTGAAAGAGAAATTGGGTGTGTCAAGAATTATCCGATTTTATATGATTTATCAAAATCTGAATACAAAAATATTAAAAAGAATGACAAAATTTGGGCAGAAATTGGAACACAATTAGGTAAACAAAAATATAATTTCATACAAACAAACTTTCATTAATATACATTAACTTTTAACTTTAGTTGAAAATCCGATGCGAGCTATTGCCAATGTTATGTAACAATTGGCAACAATTATAGAACAGAGATTACAGATCTTCCTACTATCACCAGTAGCTGTAAAAAAATGTTATAAAAATTAAATTACTCAGTTGTACATTTCACTATAAGCTCTACATTTTTTAATTACACCTTTTAATATTTCAGGTAATGTTTTAAAAAATAAATGAAAAAATCTGAGATTTTTTGTTGAAATCTGCAAAAACTGCATCCAATGTTACATATAGTGTCGGTGCACCATCTTCAAATTTGGATGACACAAATGAAATTTCAGACCATATGGAAACTGAAGAAAACCAAATGGAGAACAATGAACTTATTGAACTAAATGAAAATAACAAAAGTAAAAAAAAAAGTCGAAAAAGTTCCCAGGAGAAAAAAGGCCAAAAAAGGAAGTGCATGAGTAAACAGTTTTTGGTTTATGAAGTAATATCATACTTCCAAAATATTAGCAGCGATAAGAAAGTAATTACCCCTTTGTACAAGGCCATCATTAGACTGAGTACAGTACTGTATACAGGTCTGGAGGCTTCAATTTAGGGAGGATGTAGATCTGCTTGAATGGGTGCATAGAAGGTCAAACAGATTAGCGAAGGAAACAAAAAGGTGCTCTTACCCAGAAAGTCTTCAGTTCTGCAAATTGCAGCATCTGGAGACTAAGAACCTGCTGGCAGATATGATAGAGGTGCTTAAGGCCTTGAATGGATTGAGTAAGTTAAATGTTGATAGTATTCTTGCTCTTGCTGAGCCGACACACAAGTGGGCATATTTTCAAGTTGAAGAAGGATGATTGCAGGATAAATGTAAGTTTGTCTTCAGCCAGCAAGCAAACTTGATTGTCAGAACAAACTTCCATCCATTGTTGTGGAAGTGAATGGTTTAAATAAATTCAAGGAAGAACTAGATAAATTCTTGGTGGGTGGGTTTGTTTTTTTTGGTTGATGATTTATAAGCTTGCTTTCTTACATAATTTGCCACTACTAATACTAAGTTATTACTATTGCATTTGCAGCCAGTTATAATTATGGAGAAAGGACATCACATACACCTATAACTCCCAGTTCAGTTGAATCTTGTTCAAGTAATTTCAGTACCACTGTAGATTCAAACTTTCTACATGTTCATACGAAACAACCATTAACAGAGGAAAGCAATGCAGCAGCATCCCTGTATACACAATTTTCCAACACAAGAATTATAATTGTTCAAATTGATGTTTGTACTTTTTACAGTTATGTATACAATTTGCAATAATAAACCCTCTGTAAGTTTGAAAACTGTGTATAAATTACTGGAATAAGTTACCTACATGGTTGGTTGAGGCTGGCAGTTTGGTGAAATTCAAAGGTCAGCTGGATAGTTACCTATGGGAGGAGTGAATTGCACAGGTTGTGTATTTCCTTTTATTTGATTTAATTTTATTATTATTTTACTCATTGTTTTTTTTTTTTTTTTTTTTTTTTTGGCTGGTACAGCATAGGACTTAGGCTTCCTTTATTAATACTCTCCTTTAATTCCATGATCTACACTAATAACATTTGTTCATTTTTTTCTGGTTCTAAAAATCAATAAAGATTATTCAATTTATTATAAAAATAGGATAATCAAGACATTCAATTTATTATAAAAATAGGATAATCTACTTATAGTTCATAAATACAAAATAAACTATTTATCTTATCTAAATATGTACATATCTCTTTTCTTCATCTTTGCATAATGTCAATAATAAGAGTTTTTTCAAAAAGCAAAATTAAGGCATACTTCAAATTCACGCAACTAAACTACCATCCAAAAAGAAAACAAAAAAAAAAAAAGCCTGTGTGTACAACACAAAAGATATTTTATGTGAAAACATCTTTGACGAAAATGTGAAACTGAAATTACGTGAATTATGTCACTTCCTAAATGACGCCAATGCAGTCACACTACCATTGATTTGGCAGGGTAAGTAGAGGGCGTGAGCCCACTACTTACTGGTGGAAGGTCAAAGTTGTCATTACCAATTCAGGCCTGTTTGAACTTGTTCCTCATCATCCTTTTCTCAAATTTATCAAGCCGATTCTCTTTCCAAATGTGAGTAGAATCGTCACCCATGTTTTCTTGTTCCATTTTTTTCATTCAATTTTCAATTATACTGTCGCTCGATAGGCCACACGGTAGATATATAAGTTACAACAACTGAAATCTCAGACAACGGTTGATGAAGCAAATATCAAGCAGCCTCCTTACTAGTAATTTTGACAGAGTTGAGCATGTCAATGTTTAATTTCCTTGTAATTTCAATGATGTCAAACCCAGGATACTCGTTCATAATTTCGATAATTTTAAGTTGTAAACTGTTAATCCAGCAATTGGTCTTATTTATGTATTTGACAACATAGGCAGCACAAGAATATTCTTCTGTGATGAATTGAATGTCCATTAGACAGTAAAACACTAAACACAAAAGGATTGAAGGGGTTATGCTATTTTTGATGAGGTTCTCGATTCAGAAAGATTTTTGGCAGAGTAATACCAGCTCAAAGTAAATCAATATAATATGATTCCGAATGAATGCGATTTTCTTTAAAGAAGTAATCAATGCTAGCAATTTGTTGTGCTCTAGACTCTTCACACGATATCTTCTATTCGGCATAATATTTGACTCAAGTATCTGCTTTTGGCATGGGTATTAAAATCATTGTAATATGCGATGGCATAAATGAAGCTTCAAAACTCCAAACTCATAAACAAGTAAAACTATGTTTATGAGTTTGGAGTTAGCATTAGCAAAGGCATATGATGCAAGAAAGCAAGCTTATATAGCATCAACCAAAAAAAAAAAAATTTTTGGAATTCACCAATCCACTCGCTCCAAATGTTTGTCTAGTTCTGCCTTGAATCTATTTAAGCTATCAACTTCTACAACGACAGATGGAAGTTTGTTCAAGCAATCAACCACCCGCTGGTTAAAGGCAAACTTTTGCACATCTATCTCAGAACTGTCTTTCATCAATTTGAATTTATGCCCTCTCAGGCAATTATTCTGAGCAAGAGGAAGAATCCTATCAACATTGAGCATGCTCAAACTATTCAAGGCTTTATACACCTCAATCAGATCACCTCGCAGGTGCCTAGTCTCCAGACACTGTAATTTGCAAAACTGAAGCCTTTCTTTATAAAAGCAACACTTTGTTCCAATCACTAATCTTTTTGCCCTTCTCTGTACTCGTTCAAACAGCTCTATATCCTTCTTAAAATGAGGCCTCCAGACACCTGTATACAGTACTCAAGGTGTGGCCTGACCACTGCCTTATACAAGGGTATAATCACCTCCTTATCCTTACTAAAAAAATTCCTGTATATCAACAAGACACCATGAACTACTCTTGCAGACCATCTGCACTGCTCAGAAAACTTCATATCTGCCTGCACAATTACCCCCAGGTCCTTTTCACTCTCTACCACTGTTAGTGTAGTACCACACAGTTGATATGTTAGTCTGGGGTTACTGCTTCCCATATGCAGTACTTTACATTTGTCAATGTTAAACTTCAGTTGCCAACTCTCAGCCCATCTTCTCAACTTTCCTGGATCCTGTTACAGCAGCATACTGTCATTAGTTTCATTAAAAACCCTGCCGACCTTCGTATCGTCTGCAAACTTGGACATTAGGCCTGATATACTATCATCAATATCATTAATGAATAAAGAAAACAACAATGGCCCCAATACTGAACCTTGGGGGACTCCACTAATAACATTAGTCCATGAAAAGCAGTGTCCATTGATTACTACTCTCTGTCTTCTCCCACTCAACCATCCCTTTATCAATAGCAGCAATTTGCCTCCAATGCCACACTGTTCCAATTTCTGCAACAGTATCAAAAGCCTTTCTAAGATCCAAATATATAATATCAAAATTATTCTTTGCATCCAGTTCCTTTGTGACTATATCATAGTAACCAATGAAATTGGTAAGACAAAACTTCCCCTTAACAAACCCATGCTGTGTCCGAGATATAACTGAAGTCTTGTCTAGATGATCCTGCAATGCATCTTTAACCAGTGCCTCCATTAATTTCCTTGGAACAGAAGTTAAAAGAACAGGTCTGTAATTACCTGTCTCCCTTTGATCCTCCTTTGTGGATTGGGGTCACATTTGCACTTCTCCAGTCCATGGGTACCTCCCCTGAGTCCAAGGAAGCGGTCATAATTATGGCTAAGAGTTTGTTTACTTCCTTAGCTGCCTCCTTTAATATAACTGGATAGATCCCATCCACCCCGGGTGCCGTTCTTGTGTTTATCTTCAACAATTTCTCCTCCACTTTACTCTCAGTTATTACAAGATTATCTAGCTTACTGCCAGAGTTGAACGCACCTCTGGTATTCCCCTCCCTGAACAACTCCTCATGTGTGAATGTAGATGCAAAATATTCGTTTAGTTTGTTAGCTGCATGAGCAGGATCATCAACAGATGAACCATCAATATCAAGTGGACCAAACTGATTCATCCCCTTCCTTCTAGAGTTTACATAAGTAAAGAACTCTTTGCTGTTTTTCTTTGCATCCTTTGCCAAAGATTTCTCTTAATCTGCCTAACTTCTTTTGTGAATTGGTTACAGACCAGGTTATATCTATCATAGGCTTCTGTATCACCTGTTATTAGCATTAGCATTAGTAGAGGCATTTGATGCAAGAAAGCAAGCTTATGCAGCATCAGCAAAAAAAAAAAAAAAAAACCCACTTCCACTTCACCCCTCTGTTCGTTCAAAATACCTGTCCAGCTGAGCCTTAAACTTATTTAGGCTATCAACCTCCACCACAAGGGATGGCAGTCTGTTCCACCAACCAACCAACCACCCGCTGGCTAAAGGCAAATTTCCGCACGTCTATCCTACATCTGTCTTTCCTCAATTTGAATTTATGCCCTCTCAGGTGATTTTTCTGAGCTAGAGGAAGAATCCCATCAGCATTGAGCATGCTTAAACCATTCAAGGCTTTATACACCTCTATCAGATCACCTCGCTGGTGCCTAATCTCCAGACACTGTAATTTGCAAAACTTAAGCCTTTCTTCGTAAGAGCACCCCTTTGTTCCATTCACTAATCTTGTTGCCCTTCTCTGTACTCGTTCCAGCAACTCTACATCCTTCTTGAAATGAGGCCTCCAGACCTGTATACAGTACTCTAGGTGTGGCCTGACCATTGCCTTATACAATGGAATAATCACCTCCTTATCCCTGCTGGAAAAATTCCTGTATATCATTGACAATACTCCATGAGCTACTCTTGCAGCCCGTCTGCACTGCTCAGAGAACTTCATATCTGCCTGCACAATCACCCCCAAGTCCCTTTCATTCTCTACCACTGTCAGTGTAGTACCACAGAGTTGATACGTTGCTCTGAGGTTGCTGTTTCCCATGTGTAGTACTTTACATTTGTCAATGTTAAACTTCATTTGCCACCTCTCAGCCCATCTGCTCAACCTTTCCAGATCCTGTTGCAGCAGCATAGTGTCAGTAGTGTCCTTGACAACCCTGCCAACCTTTGTATCATCTGCAAACTTGGACATTAAGCTTGATATACCATCATCAATATCATTTATAAATACAGAAAACAACAATGGACCCAACACTGAGCCCTGAGGGACTCCACTAATAACATCAGTCCACGATGAGCAGTGTCCATTGATTACCACTCTCTGTCTTCTCCCCCTCAACCACCCCTTTATCCATAGCAGCAATTTGCCTCCAATGTCACACTGCTCCAATTTGTGTAGCAGTCTTCCATGTGCAACAGTATCAAAAGCCTTTCTAAGATCCAAGTATATAATATCAAAGTAATTCCCTGCATCCAGCTCTTTTGTGACTGCATCATAGTATCCAATCAAGTTGGTCAGGCAAGACTTCCCCTTAACAAAACCATGCTGTGTCTGAGCTATAACTGAAGTCTTGTCTAAATGATCCTGCAGTGCTTCTTTAACCAGTGCCTCCATTAATTTTCCTGGAACAGAAGTTAAGCTCACAGGTCTATAATTACTTGTTTCAGCCTTTGATCCTCCTTTGTGAATTGGGGTCACATTTGCACATTTCCAGTCCATGGGTACCTCCCCTGAGTCCAAGGAAGCTCTCATAACTATGGCTAAGGGTTTGCTTACTTCCTTTGCTGCCTCCTTTAATATAACTGGATAGATCCCATCCACCCCGGGTGCCTTTCTTGTGTTTATCTTCAACAGTTTCTCCTCCACTTTACTCCCAGTTATTTCAAGATTCTGTAGCTTACTGCTAGAGTTGAATACACCTCTGGCATTCCCCTTGCTGAATAACTCCTCATGTGTGAATGTCGATGCAAAATATTCATTTAGTTTGTTAGCTACCTGAGCAGGATCATCAACAGCTGACCCATCAATATCAAGTGGACCAATCTGATTCATCCCCTTCCTTCTAGAGTTTACATAAGTAAAGAACTCTTTGCTGTTTTTCTTTGCATCCCTTGCCAAGGATTTCTCGTAATCTGCCTTCGCCTGCCTAACCTCCTTTGTAACTTGGTTGCATATCAACTTGTATCTATCATAGGCTTCTGTGTCATGTGTTAATTTGTAAGTATCCCATGCATTTTTCTTCTCTGCCATATGCCTCATTAGTTCATCTGACATCCATTTTGGCCTAAACCTTGAACAATATTTCTTAGTTGGTATGTAAAGCCTAGTAGCTTCCAAGATAAGTTCTTTGAATGCTTCCCATTTTGAATTTGCTGTTGGTAACATCATCAGTTGGTCCCACTGTATAGAATTTAAATACTGTCTCAGTCCATCGTAGTCGCCTTTACGGAAGCAATAACCCTTCCCTTTACCCCTAATGGTAGTTACCTCTTTCAGTAAATCCCACTTCAGCACACTGTGATCACTGCCACCTAGTGGTTCATTTATCTGCAGATTCTTAATGCATAATGCATCTTATTTTATATGTATCCCATGCATTTTTCTTCTACATGTCTAATTAGTTCATCTGATACCCATTTAGCCCTAAATCTTGAACAATATTTCTTGGTTGGTATGAAAAGCCTACTAGCGTCCAAGATTATTTCTTTGAATGCTTCCCATTTTGAATTTGCTGTTGGTAACATGATCAGTTCGTCCCACCGTATAGAATTTAAATGCTGTCTCAGACCACCATTACTAAAGTCGCCTTTACTAAAGCAAAAACCTTTCCCTTTAGACCTTGATGGTAGTCACCTCTTTGAGTAAATCCCACTTCAGCACACTATCATCACTGTCACCTAGTGGTTCCTTTATCTGCAGATTCTTAATGCATGAATAATCACTATTAATAATCAAGATCAAGAGTATTACTCCCGAACATGCTGCTGTAGAAAACAATCATCCAATAAATCCACAAAAGCCTTGCTAGTGTGTGAGTGACCAACCCGCAAATTCCACTCAATCTCTAGGAAATTAAAATCCCCCATTATTAAACACTCTGATTTACTGGTCCCCTCTATTTCTCTGCACAACTGTTTATTATACTGATCAGCTTCTTTAGGCCTATAACACACACCCACTCTCATTTTTCCTTTCCCAGTGCTCATGTCACACCAAACAGACTCAACATTGCATTGTTCACCAACTTAAATTGGATGCACTTCCTTAAATTTTATGTGTTTCTTAACTAACAGCATAACCCCTCCTCCCTTCCTGTCCTTTCTAGCCTTACTGTACACATTGTACTCCCCAAATTCCAATTCTGCACTGTTTACGTCTGTGTGACACCACGTCTCTGATATCCCAACAATATCTACATTTGATGTCTTGACTAGCACTTCAAGCTCATCAAATTTATTAACTATACTCCTAGCATTGGTGTACATGCAAGCCTATATGCACCTGTTCCTACTCTTAGTTACCCTAACACAGCCCATGTATTTACTTGTTCTACTATGACTCCCAACAGTACTGGAAATCCCCATTGCCTTGCTTTCCAGACTGCTGCTCAATTGCATTAACAGAAGCAGTGCAAGAATCACTTTCACCTCTGCCAGCGGCTACTGTTAACCTATTAGTCCGTGTATTCCCCCCAAGCTAGCAGTTTTCCGACGCACCTAACTCTGCCTCGATAGCATCAGCAAATATTCTTGCACCCTTTCTATTTAAGTGTATCCCATCCCTGTAGAAGCAGTATCTCCTGTTAACAAGCACAGACCAGGCTGAGAAAAATTCTACCCCGTGAGCCTTGCACAATCTCTCCAGGGACAAATTGATATCAACAAGGCTCTCATCATATACTCCCTCCTATTGTCTGGTCAGAATTGCAGACACTTTCAAATTCAACCCTAACTCACAGCTTTTTTTTTCAGCATTGATCTGTACTTGTTAAGTAATTCCACCGGTCTCCTACTCTTTATATCATTAGTGCCAACATGTACAACAATATCCCCCTTTGTGCAGATGTTGTAGAGCAGATAAAAGATATCTGCTCTACAACATCATCAACCTTTGCCCTGGGCAGACAAAGACAGACAGACAGTTTGATATTACCAGAAGCTTTTGCAGTGGAAACGGATAAGAGCTGATTTATTTTAGGTATTGTTGTGTTCATATCATTTCCCATAGGTTCTTTAGGAGCATTATTAAGACACAAAAGAATATGAGCATGTGGACTGCTATGACGTTGAAATCTGATCTGTTGAAAATAATCGACGGCGTAATATTTTGTCGAAATGGACTGAAAAGCTTAGACTGAAGTAAAGTTAAAATACAATCCAAAAGTTTATTAAAATGAACTGCACACGTTACGGCATCTTTGTTAACTAGTGTCACCTTTTCCACAAAACGAAGAGCTTCTGCTTGCTCGTCAAGGATATCCAAACTGCTGTGTGTTAATTTGTATAAAATTCTTTAAGCCAACCAATTTCGTTTGCACTCCAAGTTAAGAATCTCGCGTTCTTAGTCTCATTATTTTCATGGCCATATAAAGAAGATATGGCATCACTCCACGACGATGTGAACGAAAAAAGTTCACTCGATGCCATCATAAACAGTAACTTTTAAATTATCTGTAAACTCTTGTTACTGACCAAGGTAAATGCTAGGAAAGGACAATTCTTCAGCATGTTCGTCAAAACGTAAACTTCGTGGAACATTTCATTCAATAGGAGCTATTCGTAAATATTTGTCATTGCTCCACAAAAGAGTTTGTTGTTGTTGAGCGACTAAACTTTCTTCAATAGGTATAGCTTCACACATTTCGTTACATGCTCTGCCAAGTGTATAAGTTATTTTGGAGTTACGGTTCCCCAGGTGCAATACTTTACACTTTGCTGAATTAAAGCATAGCTGCCATTTTTCTGACCATCTCTGAAGTCTATCTAGGTTTGTTTGTTTGTTTGTTATTTGGTTTTTAGGAGCATTAGCAACTAAGGCCACATTGCTCCGGGGATATGCGGTGGTCATTCCCTGACTTTTCCGCATCCTCTATATTTGGTGGTCACGGGCTCGAATCCCGGTTCTAATCAAGAAGCATGTGCTCCGCACTGCTGCTCCTGCCTACCTGGCTACGGAGGCGCCAGTTTTACTCTAGTGCCACCATATATTTTTTCACATCAATAGTAGCATCACTGTCATTGCAATTGCACTGGTATGAATGGACTAATCATAATCACTATCAAGATTGTGAATTAGCCTTAGAAGGCAGAATTGGCAGTTATAAATATATATCTATCTTTTCTTATAACCATGTGAAGATAGTCCCAAAAAAAAACAGTCACATGGGTAGGTGTGTAAGGCACTTTGCACACCATACTGGACTTTGTAATCTAATTTATTTTAACTCTATAAGGGGCACGCACAATATTTGTTTTTTAAATTGCAAAAATGTAACAGTGTGCCAAAAGTGGCAGCCACTTTTATTGCGTGCACTCCTGTATGCTGACAAAATTATTACTCAAGCAGACATATTTTGTAGGCCATTTTTTGAAATAATGATATCAGAAATAAAGGCAATTATACATTTTATAATGTCATTTATTATTTTAAAATTTTACTTTTTTAATAAAGGTAGGTGCCCTGAAAAGTTATGCAAACAGCATAACTTCTATACCCAATAGCAAGAAAATATTTTTTCCACCAATTCTCCAATCCTAAAAATCAGTTCTGTGTGGAAAAAAAAAGAAATAATTTTTGAAATCACTCTGAAAGTAAACGATGCTGCTGAGATTAGCTTGACCCCTTTAATGCATGTGCTTTCTTACTGCTGGATTTATGAACTAAAAGGCCAAACGATAAATATAAATTATTAAAATATACAATAGCATAAAGAAGAATTTCATCTGCTGAAATCCCATTTCATCAGAAACCACAGAGCACCACTATGTAAAATAACCATTGTTCATTCTGCCACTCCCACTTTAGGGAGGGTGCTATGTCAGGGAGATTACCAAAAAATAATTCTACCATGCTTCCTTTTTTTTTGTCATCTGACTCCATAGGGTAAGTACTTGTAAACACTTGCATAGCATAGGATCACAGCCTTTATCAGGTTTAGGGCTATTAAAATGCTATGTCCTTTGATTTTTTTCAGATGCCTTATGCTTCCTGATATGTGGGGAAGATCAAATAAATCCTTCTTTATTCTATCTTTTGGCCTTTTAACTCACAAATCCAGAAACACAAAAAAGCTTGTGCATCAAAGGAAACAAAGTCATCTCAGGCACTGTGTACTTTGCAGTTATTCCAAAATCATTTATTTCTATTTTGATGCAGAGCAGTGTTTCAGTGGATAGTTTGTAATTCCTCATTTCCATTGCTCACACACTTTTTAAAACACTAAAATTCATACTGACATAACATACAAATTTCTTTTAAATTAAATTTTTGTGGTATGATTTATACTCAAACACACCCACTCTGGGGTTCTTTAAAAAATAACACACACTAATATAAAATATTAAAATATTTATTACTTGCTTACCTTTCATCTGTTTTTTCCATTAAGTGTTGAAGAACTCCATCAAGTTTAGATCTAGCACCATCTAAATCACCAACTAAAACAAAATAAAATTAACAGAAACAATTTAATCTTTAAATAGGTTTGGCAACAGTCTGCACAATATTTTTGTAAATAATATACATTTTTTTTTTTTTTTTTTTTTTATGTGAACCCCAAACACGAGGGGTATTAGAACCTATAGTACTTAGTACCATGCTTGGGTTGGAGGTAGAGAACACGAAAGAAGATATTTGTTGACATTGGACTTGTGCTATGCATATTATGACTTTATCTTAAGAAAAATACATACAGTAATCACTTATTTCCTTCTTCCGGCTGATAATTTTGTTTTCAACATTTGTTTGGAGTGAAGAAACCATCGAAAGTCCTTCAGTATCTTCTTCAGCAGCAAAAAACATTTTTAAACGATTGATTTGTATGAGCGCTTCTTCTATTTTCATCTTCATCGGTGGTTCGTCGTTAATGTTCTTCGACAGAATGACCTACTTCCATTTCTTCATCCTCGCGAGGAACTTCTTGAAAAATATCGATGATAATGTCGTTGATATCTAGAGCCATCTTCTGTAGTGAGGTTCGAGTCTATATCTTTGTAGCCAGAGTCACTTGTAGCGGAAGTATCGTACATTATCAATAGATGTTGAAGTTCTTGTTCTTCTTGGTGCTCCACATTGCTGTTCACAACTTCAATTTTTTGCGTTTGAGAAGCCACACTTTACAATCGCATCTAGGATGCTGAGTTTCTTTGCAAGGTCACTCGCACATGTTACATCGTTCATGTTTGCAATGAGATGTTTTAAAACACATTTTCTGTAGTAAAGTTTAAAATTTTTTTATTATCCCTTGATCCAAGGGCTGACACTCTGCAGATGTGTTGGGTGGCAGAAAAACGATTTGAATGATACAATTCAATGTACGGGTGAGATGCAGCATTATCCATGAAAAGAATAATTTTTCTGTTTTGACGAATCATGTTTTCGTTAAAGTGACTTATCCATTCACTCATGATATCTCATGTCATCCACGCTTTTTTATTAGACTTCCAGTCAACGTTCAAAAGATTCAACTTTATGCCCTTGAAACAACAAGGATTTTGTGGTTTTCCTATAACAAGAGGTTGTTCAAAGTCTCCCAGCATATTTGTACACAATAGTACAGTCAAGCGTTCCTTAGAAATTTTTCCCCCCTGGTACTTTTCGTTTTTTAGAATCATTGTTTTTTCAGGAAGAGCTTTAAAAAACAACCCTGTTTCATCACAGTTGTAAATATCCTTAGCTTTAAAATCACAACATAAATCTAGCCAACTTGTCTAGCCATGCCACAGAAGCTTTGAACTCATTTACTCCCATAGATTTCGCAACCTCCAAAGCCTTTTCCCTAATAATAGGCCCATTAATGGGAATTTTTTTAGCACGTGCGCGACAAAACCACTCATACGTAATATTGTCAATTTGAAGTCCAACAGTTTTCGGGAATGATTTTGAACCTGATCATTTACGTGTTGCCAAAATTGTTTGAGCAGTTCATTTTTTTTTCTTTAGGATGTCGCTTACCTGCATCTTAACAATTTTGAATTTTGTAGCAAGATTGCGAACACTATTTTTTTGCCGATCATACGCATTAATGAGTTAGACTATCTTTTAAAGTTAAATGTTTACGAGACAGCATTGTGCACTTCACACGACACTGAACAAAACTGAAAACTGAAACTCAAAAGACGAAAGGCCAACTGATGATGTTACCAACAGCAAACTCAAAATGGGAAGCATTCAAAGAACTTATCTTGGAAGCTACTAGGCTTTACATACCAACTAAGAAATATTGTTCAAGGTTTAGACCTAAATGGATGTCATATGAACTAATGAGACATAAGGCAGAGAAGAAAAATGCATGGGATACATATAAATTAACATGTGACACAAAAGCCTATGATAGATATAAGTTGATCTGTAACCAAGTTACAAAGGAGGTTAGGCAGGTGAAGGCAGATTACGAGAAATCTTTGGCAAGGGATGCAAAGAAAAACAGCAAGGAGTTCTTTACTTCTGTAAACTCTAGAAGGAAGGGATTAATCAGATTGGTCCACTTGATATCGATGGTTCAACTGTTCATGATCCTGCTCAGGTAGCTAACAAACTAAATCAATATTTTGCATCTACATTCACACATGAGGAGTTATTCAGGAAGGGGAATGCCACAGATGAAGTAAACACTGGCAGTGAGCTAGATGATCTTGTAATAATTGAGAGTAAAGTGAAGGAGAAATTGTTGAAGATAAATACAAGAAAAGCACCTGGGGTGGGTGGTATCTATCCAGTTATATTAGAGGAGGCAGCAAAGGAAGTAAGCAACCCGTTAGCCATAATTATGAGAGTTTCCTTGGACTCAAGGGAGGTACCCACATAATGGAGATGTGCAAATGTAACCCCAAATCACAAAGGAAGATCAAAGGCTGACACAAGTAATTATAGACCTGTGAGTTTAACTTCTGTTCCAGGAATATTAATGGAATCACTGGTTAAAGAAGCACTGCAGGATCACCTTGACAAGAATTCAGTTATAGCTCAGACACAGCATGGTTTTGTTAACGGAAGGTCTTGCCTGACCAATTTGATTGGATGCTATGATGTAGTCACAAAAGAATTGGATTCAGGGAATAACTTTGATATTATATATTTGGATCTTAGAAAGGCTTTTGATACTGTTGCACATGGAAGACTGCTACACAAATTGGAGTAGTGTGGCATTGGTGGCAAATTGTTGCTATGGATAAAGGGATGGTTGAGTGGCAGAAGACAAAGTGGTAATTAATGGACACTGCTCATGTTATCAGTGGAGTCCCTCAGGGTTCAGTGTTGGATCCATTATTGTTTTCTGTATTTATAAATAATACTGATGATGGTATATCAAGCTTAATGTCCAAGTTTGCAGATGATACAAAGGTTGGCAGGGTTGTTAAGGACACTATGCTGCTGCAACAGGATCTGGAAAGGTTGAGCAGATGGGCTGAGAGGTGGCAAATGAAGTTTAACATTGACAAATGTAAAGTACTACATATGGGAAACAGCAACCCCAGAGCAACATATCAACTCTGCGGTACTACACTGACAGTGGTAGAGAATGAAAAGGACCTGGGGGTAATTGTGCAGGCAGATATGAAGTTCTCTGAGCAGTGCAGACGGGCTGCAAGAGTAGCTCATGGTGTCCTATCAATGATATACAGGAATTTTTCTAGCAGGGATAGGGAGGTGATTATTCCCTTGTATAAGGCAATGGTCAGGCCGCACCTTGAGTACTGTATACAGGTCTGGAGGCCTCATTTCAAGAAGGATGTAGAGCTGCTGGAACGAGTACAGAGAAGGGCAACAATATTAGTGAACGGAACGAAGGGTCGCTCTTATGAAGAAAGGCTTAAGTTTTGCAAATTACAGTGTCTGGAGACTAGGCACCAGCGAGGTGATCTGATAGAGGTGTAAAAAGCCTTGAATGGTTTGAGCATGCTCAATGCTGATGGGATACTGCCTCTCTCTCAGAATAATCACCTGAGAGGGCATAAATTCAAATTGAGGAAAGACAGATGTAGGATAGATGTGCGGAAATTTGCCTTTAGCCAGCGGGTAGTTGGTTGGTGGAACAGACTTCCATCCCTTGTTGTGGAAGTTGATAGCCTAAATAAATTTAAGGCTCAGCTGGACAGGTATTTCGAACGAATGGAGGGGTGAAGTGGAAGGGTTTTTTTTTTTTTTTTGGCTGATTCTGCATAAGCTTGCTTTCTTGCATCATATGCCTCTACTAATGCTAATATTGTATAGTATAGTAAATTAATCGATTAAATTTATTAACCTTATTAATTTTCATTGTTAATTAACTAAATCTTATTTAAAAGGAAATCATGCCTCAGACTAGAGCATCAAAGCAACATGAACAAAATAGCGGGAGTGCTTGGTTTGGGGGAGAACCGAAGCGGTGATTCTCCAAACATCACAGCCAAAAAAAATGTGCAATGTGTAAAAAATCACCCCAGGGGCTCACATCTGGTGAGTATGGGCATGGCACACCCAGGGTCCTGAGCTGGATATCATCATTCTTCTCTTTCTTGGTGATTTCCTTTTCTTTCTTTCTTTCTTTCTTTCTTTCTTCTCTCTCTCTCTCTCTCTCTCTCTCTCTCTCTCTCTCTCTCTCTCTCTCTCTCTCAGGGTGGCTCAGGAATTTTTTTTTTTTTTTTGGCTGGTGCAGTATAAGTCTCAGGCTTCCTTGCACCATATAGCTAATAATAATAATAAAAAAAAAAATTGTGGATCTTTCAGGAACAGGACATGATATTGCCAGGGGGATGCCTTTGCGTATGATCGATGTAAACAGTGTGAAGTTAGGTGCCAACTCAGTGTTGTTATGGGCCTTTATGAGAGCTTGAAGAACAGGGTAGATTCCCTCAAAGGACTTAAATTAGGGGACACATCAAGCTCTCAGCTGCCCACATCAGTGCGAGAGCTTGCACTTGATCATCAGGCAGCAGACCAACAACCATCAGGGCAGAATGCATTAGTCCCACAGGAGCTAGTTATTGTTGGTGACTCTACTGTCAGAGAGATGGGAAATATATTGTGCAAAAAGGATAGGTGGAATAGGACCAGGGTATGTCTGCCAGGGGCAAAAGTTGATGATATAGAGCAGATATCACTTTTTAAAGGCACAAAAGGTGATACTGTTGTACACATTGGCAATAATGACATTAAGTGTAGAAGATCTGTGGACTTACTTTTTAACAAGTACAGGTCAATGTTGAAAAAAAGTCGGCAGTTAGAGTTAAATTTGAAAGTGTCTGCAATTCTGTCCAGACACGATAGGAGGGAGTATATGGTGAGAGCCTTATCAATCATTTTGGCCCTGGATAGACTGTACAAGGATCATAGTTTAAAATTATTCACAGCATGGTCTGTGCTTGTTAACAGGAGAGATTGTTTCTACAGGGATAGGATACACTTAAATAGAAAGGGTGCAAGAATATTTGCTGATGCTATCAAGGCAGTGTTAGGTGGTTCGGAAAACTGCTAGCTTGGTGGGATTCACAGACTAATAGATTAACAAACTCTAACAGGGAATTAAATGATTTTGTAATAACTGAGAGCAAAGTGGAGGAGAAATTGTTGAAGTTAAACATAAGAAAGGCACCTGGGGTAGATGGGATCTATCCAGTTATATTAAAGGAGGTGGCAAAGGAAGTAAGCAAACCCTTAGCCATAATTATGAGAGCATCCTTGGACTTGGGGGAAGTCCCCACAGACTGGAGATGTGCAAATGTATCTCCAATTCACAAATGGGAATCAAAGGGTAACACAAGTAATTACAGACCTGTTAGTTTGACTTCTATTCCAGGGAAAATAATGGAGTCAGTGGTTAAAGAAGCATTGCAGGGTCATCTAGACAAGACAGCAGTAATAATTCGGACACAGCATGGGTTTGGCAAGCGGAAGCCTTGTCTAATCAGTCTGACTGGATACTATGATGTGGTCACAAGGGAACTAGAGGCAAAAAATAATTTTGATATCATATACCTGGATTTCAGGAAAGCTTTTGATACTGTTGCACTTTAGTATTAGTATTTAGTATTACTAATGCCCACATGTCGAAGGAGGCCGATTGCTCATGCTGTACCAGGCAAAAAGATAAATAAATAAATAATAATAAATAAAAAAAAATAAATAAATAAATAATAATAAAATAACAAAAAATAAAATAAAATAATAAGAATAAAAACAAATCAATAATAATAAGAAAATTTTAAAAAAATAATAATAACAATTAATAAGAGGGAAAAATATGGACAACCTATGCATTTCCCTCCTCCCTTAGGTAATTATCCAGCTGACCTTTGAATGTCCCCAGACTGTCAGACTATGTAGGTAACTTATAACTCGCTGGCTAAAATAAAACTTCCTGCAATCCAGTCTAAACAAATCCACCCCCCCCCCAGGTAACCTGAAATTATGAACCCTGGTTCTAGAATCATTTATAACTGTGAAAATTTCATCCTTATTCATTTTGCTTATACCTCTCAGATCCTTAATAAATACCTCAATCAAGTTTCCTCTAAAGTACCTAGTTTCCAAGCTCTGCAACCCACATATTTGAAGTCTTTCCTCATATGGACACCCTTTTGCCGATCTTACCGGGAAAGTTATCCGTCTTTGGACCCTTTCAAGAAGAACAATATCTTTCTTTAGGTGCAGTCTCCATACTTGAACACAGTATTCCAAGTGTGGTCTAACAATAGCCTTATATAATGGGATTGTGACATCCTTATTTCTACTAATGATCATTCGATAAATCATCGATAGGACACCATAAGCCCTCCTTGCAACCAGTCTACAATGCCCAGAGAACTTCATATCTGACCGTATAATAATACCCAAGTCCCTTTCCTCCACTACCGGCTTTAGTTGAACTCCACCAAGTGTATAAGTTATTTTGGAGTTACTGTTCCCCAGGTGCAATACTTTACATTTTGCCGAATGAAAGCATAGCTGCCATTTTTCTGACCATCTCTGAAGTCTATCTAGGTTTGTTTGTTTGTTTGTTATTTGGTTTTTAGGAGCATTAGCAACTAAGACCATATTACTCCGGGGATATGCGGTGGTCATTCCCTGACCTTTCCGCATCCTCCGTATTTGGTGGGCACGGGCTCGAACCCCGATCTATTCAAGAAGCGTGTGATACGCATTGCTGCTCCTGCCCACCTGGCTATGGAGGCGCCTGTCTATCTAGGTCATTATGAAAAAACTCTGCCTGGTGGCAATCATTAACTATTCTGCCAATCTTTTTTACATCATCTGCAAATTTAGACATCACGCCCTCTATCCCTTCATCGATGTCATTTATGAAAATCAAAAACAACAGTGGTACTAATACTGATCCTTGGGGAACCCCACTTCTTAATCAACCCAATCTGAGGAATAACCATTCATCACAACCCTCTGTCTCCTGCCCTGAAGCCATCCATCTAAGGACTTTCACTGCGATTCCAACCAGTTTCAGCTTATAAAGTAACTGCTCATGGGGGACTTATGGGGAAATCCAAATAAACAATGTCGAAATTATTGATTTTCCCTTTACAAAACAATGCAGAGTATCCTTCAGAATTCCATTTCTATCTAAGTGGTCCTGAATTCCACCTCTGATCATAGTCTCCGTGATTTTCCCTACTACTGAAGTTAGACTAACCAGCAAGTAATATCCCACTTCACTCTTAGAACTGCCCTTATGTGTTGGAGATACATTAACACTTTTCCAATCCAATGGAATCACTCCCAATTCCAGTTATGCTCTCATAATTAGCCTCATTGGTTCAATGCACTCACTTGTCACCTTCCTTAAGATTATAGGGTAAATGCCATCAACCCAGGAGCCTTATACTAGCCTGTAGGCTCGAAAGTTTTTTCATTAAATAAACATGTGAAATTTCAACATCATTAATTACATTTTTTTTCAACTTCACTCCCATAATTTCTCATTGACATGAAGAGTGTCTTCTGGGGAATTTAATACTATCCCACGTCCATCACATAAGGGTCCAATGGCTTTGTCCTTCCCTTCTTTATCCATATATGCAAAGAATTCCTTATCCCCACTCTTTGCTCTCTTTGCCAGAGATTTCTCATAATCTGCCTTTGCCAGCCTAATCCTTTCAGTGCCATTATTACATATCAATTTGTAGCTGTTATAGGCTTCAGTACTTTTTACTGCTCTATAACGTTTCCATGCCGTCTTTTTTTGATCAAGTATTTTGGCAACTTCATTATTCATCCAACTTGGAATCCTCCTCGTAGATTCCAAGTTTTTTTTTAAATGGTATATAAGCATTCAAGGCTTCTGCGTACCATAATTCAATTGTATTTGCTCTGTGAGATATCTACCCAGTTAATAGAGGCCATGTAGCACCTTAAGGCATCATAATTTCCTTTCCTGAAATTATAATCCATTCCTTTGCCTTTAACTACTGCTACCTCTCTTCATCATCCACTGTAGAGCTCCGTGATCAGTTCCTGCTACTGGTTCCTGTACTGTCAGCCCAATTATGTCATCCGGTTCATGGGTGATGATGAGGTCTAGAGTTACTTTCCCTAGTACTTTCCCTGACATGTTGATACAAATAGCAATCATCTAGTTGATGTTGATTTAAATATTTTGTTCCCCATGTGGAGTTTCCTTCCCATTTTCTCCAATCAATTAGAGGCAAATTGAAATCACCCATAATAAGACAGTCACACTTGCCCATTCCATTTGCATGTAGAGGCTCTCATCATAATCTTCACAATCACCTGGCCTGTAGATTACTCCCACTCCATTATACCTTTGCTTTCAACTATTTCACACCATACAGATTCTATACTAACATGTGAAACCAGGAAAGCTTTCACTGCGCTCAGGTAACTTTGATAAGAAGCATATTCCTTACATTTCAAGGGTACAGCTCTAAAACGGTGTTCGCAGGCCGGCCACTAGTTAGTACACTGGACCGAACCTATTGGTAACTCTCTAGGAGGCTTCAGGATCAGCTACTATATAATCTTGCTACCTCTACTCTGCCAGATAGTGACTGGAGGGAGTCCGAGTAGTGTGTATGCAGGGAGCACTGTCGATGCCACGTTATGTCAAGGATCTGGGTATATTCTTATCACGTGTACGCCATATCCAAAAATTTCATTACTTCATACAGCATGTCCCACCCACTTTTTCTTACTATTGAATACACCATGAATTGTCAAACTAATAGAGCAAGCTTATTTGCAAGAAGATCTAAACCTCCCAAGCACTTCCTAATTCATTTCACAAATATACATGGTCTCAATTCTAATCTCAACGATGTCCATTTCCACTTGCAGTCTGCCAAACCCCCATGTACTTTTTCTGACAGAATCTCAGTTATCGGTTGATTCAACTACTGCTCATCTCAGATGCCCAAATTATTCGCTGTATGATTCCTTTTGCCTCAAAGGTGGTACTTGTGCATACGTCCGTTCTGATATTCCCTGTCAGAGACTTGGCAATTTGGAATCTCCTCTCTTCAATCTTCACTGGCTTAAAATCTCTCCACCTCATTGTGTCAAATTCATCTGTTGTCTCTACCATTATCCCAACTCCACTAATCACTTGGAACTCTTTGACTTCCTCTCTTTGCAACTTGACTTTCTCCAGTCCAACTTTCCTAACAGTGAGGTAATTTTCCTTGGTGATTTTAATGTTCACAACTCCAGCTGGCTTCCGTTTTCTAGTCACACCGACCCAGCAGGTCAAGATGCTGAGGCTTTTGCAATTACCAATGACCTAGCACAGATTGTTCGTTTACCTACAAGAATACCGGACAATCCTAATCATACAGCCAATACGCTTGATCTTTTTCTCACAAACAACCCTTCTAAGTACACGGTCGAAGTGAGAGGTCCTTTAGGCACTTCAGATCACAACTTGGTGATTGCCTCTTCTCCAATGGAACCTTTATCTCATGGCTATTCCCAACCTCTTGTTGTTCGGCATTACAAGAATGCAAAATGGGATGACCTGCGAGACTTCTTTTCTTCTTTTCCTTGGTCGGATTACTGTTTCAAAACTTCTGATGTCAACGTTTGCTCAGATCATGTCAGTGAAATTATTCTGCAGGAATGGAATCCTTTATCCAACACTCCACTTTAAAATCTCGTCCTTTATCTAAACCTTGGTTTTCCAATAAATGTGCTAAAGCTGTTCAAGAGAAGAATGTTGAATATCATAATTGGCTTCTTTCTAATTCTTCAGTCTCATTTTCTGCCTACACCAAAGCTTGCAACAATTGTAAAGCAGTTATTAATCAGTCCCATCTTGAGTTTGAACAGGCTAAGAGTAGAAAACTTGCTTCTTGCCCTGATGGTAGACGAGCATTCTGGTCTCTTGCCAAAGCTATTGGCTGCAACTTTTGTCCATTTCTGCTCTCACCTCTGTCGAAACCAGATGGTTCTGTTGTCACTTCAGCCAAGGATAAAGCTGACCTGCTAGCATCCCATTTTTCTTCCGACTCATGTATTAATGATCTTTGTAAAACACCTCCCAACATTCCCAACACGCTCCATTCAATGCCTCCTGTAGTCTTCCGTCAAAAGGATATCAGAAGGATTTTGACGAATCTTGATGCTAAGAAAGCTCCAGGTCCTGATGGTATTTCTCCACTTGTTCTCAAAACCTGTGTTGTGAAATTACTCCTATTCTTTGCCGCTTTTTTCCCTTTCTTATTCCAAAGGTGTTTTTCCTTCTGCTTGGAAATTTGCTCATATCCAGCCAGTTCCTAAAAAGGGTGACAAATCCCTCCCATCCAATTATCGTCCCATTGCAATTACTTCTACTCTTTCTAAAGTAATAGAAAAATCAATTAACCGCCAACTCTTAAACTACCTAGAAACCTTCCATCTGATCAACAATCGCCAGTATGGATTCCGTCAGTGTCGATCCACTGGTGATATTCTGGCTTATGTTGCCCATCTATGCACTAATTCAATGGAAAGGTTTGGTGAAACACAAGTAGTTGCTCTTGACATCTCAAAGGCTTTTCATCGTGTTTGGCATAAAGGTCTTCTAAACAAGCTTCCATCTTATGGTTTGCCAACTGTTTTTAGTAATTGGTTATCCAGTTTTCTCTCTGATCGCTCACTGAGGGTGATGGTAGATCTCTCTGTCTGGAAGGCTCTCTGTCTTCTAACTTCTCCACTAATGCCGGTGTCCCCCAAGGTTCAGTTATTTCCCCCACTCTTTTCCTCTTGTATATTAATGACCTTCTTTCATTGACTGGAAATCCTATCCATAGTTTTGCCGATGATAGCACATTGCATTCCACTTTCCATTTTGAGAAACCTTGTCCTGCTCAATCAGCTTCAACTTCTCGAAAATCTGCTACCAATTGCTTAAATGCCGATCTTCAGGTAATTCTCCAGTGGGGCAAAGACAACTTAGTTGATTTCAACCCTTCTAAAACTCAGTCTTGTTTTATATCTAGCAAAAAGGATTCTTCTGCTCCTATGCTTATCTTTAGTGACACTCCGATTTCTAGGCAAAATGATACATCTCTTTTAGGAATTACTCTGACTTCTAATCTCTCTTGGCACAAGCACATTACAAATATTGCCTCCTCTGCATCTAAAAAACTTGATTTTCTCTTTTGTTCTCGGCGTTACTTTTCTTCCAAACATCTGCTCACTTTGTATAAATCGCAAAACCGCCCTGCCATGGAATATTGTTCCCACATCTGGGGTGGTGCCCCCAAAACCTCTCTCAGCCTTCTTGATTCCATTCAGAAGAGGGCAGTTACGTTAATTAATGATTCATCTCTAACAGAGTCTCTCCACTAGCTTTCTCATAGACGTACTGTTTCTGCTGCATGCCTCTTCTACAGATACTTCCATGGGCACTGTTCTTCTGAATTGGCTTCTATAATTCCCACTCTCTCTTTCAAAAGAGTCCGAACACGTGCTGCCACGAGCCAACATCCATTTACCGTCCAACTTGAAACCCACAGAACCAACTTTTCATCTTCCTTGTTTATTCATTCAACTGCCGTTTTCTGGAACAACCTTCCTTCATATGTATTTCCTGAAAATTACAATCTATAGAAGTTCAAGTCCAATGTCAACAAATATCTTCTTTCGTCTTCTCAACCGCCAACCTATAGTACTAAGTACTATAGGTTCTAATACCTCTCGTGTTTGGGGTTCACATAAAAAAAAAAAAAGACCCCACCACCCCTTCTATCTTCCCTGTCCTTCCTAAATACATTATACATACCATACTGAAACTCATCATCCCTTATCTCCGGGTGGCACCACATTTCTGTAAGCGCTATTATGTCAACCTTACTTGTCCTAACTAGCAGTTTGAATTCAATCATTTTATTGACGATGCTTCTGACATTACTCTATAAACAAATAAGACTTGTTCTTGTACATTTAACTACCTTGACACACCCCTTAAATTTATTTAAAATCGCTTTCCTGGCATTTGCTACCCACTCATTTGAAAGGCTTTTGCCCTCAGAACATCTTGCTACTATGTTCTGTTGCGGTAACAAACAAATACTCTTGAGGTGTGTACAAGAGTTAATTTGACCAATACTATCAGATAAACATGTATCTATATTACCCTTGTCACTCACCCAAACTAGCAGTTTCCCTGAACCTTTAAAGTATCCTCAATAATAGTGGCAAAAACGTTTGCACCACCTTTAAATGTACTCAGTCTCTACAAAACAGATGATTCCTTCTACCTAAAAGTGCGGGCCAAGCTAATAGAAATTGCTCCCCAAAAGCCTTGCAGATTCCTTCAAGTCTTGAGTTAATTCACAAGGCTTTCAAGCAAATAATCCCTCCTATCGTGCCTGGGCAGAATTGCTGACAGACATTTTGAACTAACTCGTGACATTTCTATAGCATGGTCCTATATTTGTCTAACAAATCATCAGATCGTGTATGCTTAATGTCATTAGTCCCCACATGAATATTAATATTCTCATTTCCCCCCCTTAAAATCTGACAGTCTGTTGGTGACATCATTAATAGTTGCTCCTGGCAGACAGGCTGCCGTAGCCTAGTGGTCAGGTGCACGGGTGCATAAGTACACGTGCCTTGAGTGACCGGAGTTCAAGCCCGTGACTACTGAATACGGTGCTGTTTCTTGTATTCTATCTATCTTGTGAACTCCTCTGACTGTTTGGTCGTCCCGGAGAATAAACAGAAAGTTTATTCATTTATTTATTTATACCCTGGTTCTAGTACACCTATCTTTATTACAAAAATATTTCCCGTTTCCCTGATAATGGAGTCTCCTAATAAGAAGTCTTCCACATGGAAGACTACTGTACAAACTGGAGCAGTATAGCATTAAGGGAAAGTTGCTACAACAAATAAAAGGATGGTTGAGTAGAAGAAGACAGAGTGGTAATCAATGGACGCGTTGCAGATGTCTGCAACGCGTCCAATCATTGGAGCCTGCGGATTATCCACTCCGGAGGACTTTTGCTACTTGGTTTTTTCAACAGAAACGGTTCGCAAATGCTGACTTCCAGCGGGATCGCTGTTCACGC
Source organism: Mastigoproctus giganteus (assembly GCF_048544385.1). Lineage (NCBI taxonomy): Eukaryota > Metazoa > Arthropoda > Arachnida > Uropygi > Thelyphonidae > Mastigoproctus > Mastigoproctus giganteus. The sequence continues at coordinate 74,332,781 of NC_143587.1, read as the reverse complement.
AACCTCCCGTTCAACATCCTCTACCGCATGACGAAGGCATTTCAGACCCTGCAATGCTATGTGATTCTGATTCGTCTTTATGCCCCCTACACCTCCTGCAAGTTTTTCGCACTGGTAGTGAATCACCCTGTATATATATAAATATTTCCATAGTATTACGCCTGGCTTCATTTATTTACACCACGCGCACGCGCATTTTAAAAAATTCGAAATATGTGATAATATCGTATTTTACGTTATATACATATATATATATATACAGTGAAACTTCTCCTAACGGACACCTCTCATTAATGGACATCTCTCTACAACGGACATTTTCAAATTCCCCAACTCACCTCCATTGGTTTTAACGTGTTTGCAGCTTCTGTCTAGCGGACATTCTCTGTAACGGACGCGGACAGGCAATCTGCACTGTTTTGTTTAAATTAGCACTTAATTTGATCTCCCCGTAACGGACTGCGGGAGATCTCACGGCCCTTTTTCTAGGAACTTTTCTTCCACGTATTGCCTCAATCATGTGTTTATTTTCTATTTCCGATTCTCTGATTTTTTTATCAAGGTTTACGTCGCGGTTCTAAAACCTTTTTCAAGAATTTTAAGGCACGTGTAAAACTTCTGATGAATTTGGTGTGTGCAGGTGGGGGGGAATATGGTCGGCCTTTCGTCTTTTCAGTTTCAGTTTTGTTCAGTGTCGTGTGAAGTGCACAATGTCTTCTCGTAAACATTTAACTTTAAAAGATAAAGTCGAACTCATTAATGCGTATGATCGGCAAAAAAAGTGTTGGCACTCTCGCTGCAAAATTCAAAATCGGGAAGATGCAGGTAAGTGACATCCTAAAGAAAAAAAATGAACTGCTCAAACAATTTTGGCAACACGGAAATGATCACGTTCAAAAATCATTCCCGAAAACTGTTGGACTTCAAATTGACAATGTTACGTATGAGTGGTTTTGTCGCGAATGTGCTAAAAAAATTCCCATTAATGGCCCTATTATTAGGGAAAAGGCTTTGGAGGTTGCAAAATCTATGGGAGTAAATGAGTTCAAAGCTTCTGTGGGATGGCTAGACAAGTTCAAAACTCGGCATAAAATTTCTTGGAAAACCGTAAGTGGTGAAGGTGGATCTGTTGATACTGGGGTTGTAACAGAGTGGACCATCAAATTGGAAGATTTATGTCGTGATTTTGAAGCTAAGGATATTTACAACTGTGATGAAACAGGGTTATTTTTTAAAGCTCTTCCTGAAAAAACAATGAGTCGAAAAAACGAAAAGTGCCAGGGCGGAAAACTTTCTAAGGAACGCTTGACTGTACTATTGTGTACAAATATGCTGGGAGACTTTGAACAACCTCTTGTTATAGGAAAACCACAAAATCCTCATTGTTTCAAGGGCATAAAGTTGAATCTTTTGAATGTTGACTGGAAGTCTAATAAAAAAGTGTGGATGACACGAGATATCATGAGCGAATGGATAAGTCACTTTAACCAAAACATGATTCGTCAAAACAGAAAAATTATTCTTTTGTCATGGATAATGCTGCATCTCACCCGCACATTGAATTGTCCAACATTCAAATCGTTTTTCTGCCACCAAACACATCTGCAGAGTGTCAGCCCTTGGATCAAGGGATAATTAAAAAAATTTAAACTTCACTAAAGAAAACGTGTTTTAAGACATCTCATTGCAAACATGAACGATGTAACATGGCCTATTATTAGGGAAAAGGCTTTGGAGGTTGCGAAATCTATGGGAGTAAATGAGTTCAAAGCTTCTGTGGCATGGCTAGACAAGTTCAAAACTCGGCATAAAATTTCTTGGAAAACCGTAAGTGGTGAAGGTGGATCTGTTGATACTGGGGTTGTAACAGAGTGGACCGTCAAATTGGAAGATTTATGTCGTGATTTTGAAGCTAAGGATATTTACAACTGTGATGAAACAGGGTTGTTTTTTAAAGCTCTTCCTGAAAAAACGAGTCGAAAAAACGAAAAGTGCCAGGGCGGAAAACTTTCTAAGGAACGCTTGACTGTACTATTGTGTACAAATATGCTGGGAGACTTTGAACAACCTCTTGTTATAGGAAAACCACAAAATCCTCGTTGTTTCAAGGGCATAAAGTTGAATCTTTTGAATGTTGACTGGAAGTCTAATAAAAAAGTGTGGATGACACGAGATATCATGAGCGAATGGATAAGTCACTTTAACCAAAACATGATTTGTCAAAACAGAAAAATTATTCTTTTGTCATGGATAATGCTGCATCTCACCCGCACATTGAATTGTCCAACATTCAAATCGGTTTTCTGCCACCAAACACATCTGCAGAGTGTCAGCCCTTGGATCAAGGGATAATTAAAAAAATTTAAACTTCACTAAAGAAAACGTGTTTTAAGACATCTCATTGCAAACATGAACGATGTAACATGTGCGAGTGACCTTGCAAAGAAACTCAGCATCCTAGATGCGATTCAATGGATTTCCTCTTCAGTAAATGCAATTAGAAAACAAACTGTCGTGAACTGTTTTGTAAAGTGTGGCTTCTCAAACGCAAAAATTGAAGTTGTGAACAGCAATGTGGAGCACCAAGAAGAACAAGAACTTCAACATCTATTGATAATGTACGACACTTCAGCTATAAGTGACACTGGCTACAAAGATATAGACTCGAACCTCACTACAGAAGATGGTGCTCTAGATATCAACTACATTATCATCGATATTTTTCAAGAAGTTCCTCATGAGGATGAAGAAATGGAAGGAGATCATTCTGTCGAAGAACATATTAACAACGAACCACCGATGAAAATGGAAGAAGCGCTCATACAAATCCATCGTTTAAAAATGTTTTTGCCGTTGAAGAAGATACTGAAGGACTTTCGATGGTTTCTTCACTCCAAACAAATGTTGAAAACAAAATTATCAGCCGGAAGAAGGTGCAGAAGAAAATACGTGATTACTGTATGTATTTTTCTTAAGATAAAGTCATAATATGCATAGCACAATTGTATGTATATTATTTACAAAAATATTGTGCAAAATCTGTATATAATTTAATTTAATTTTACATTAAATGTTTAACGATTTTTCTTTCTTTCTTTTTTTTTTTTCTCCCTCAGACTTCTTGTTAGCAGACACTTCTCTCTAACGGACACATTTTCGTTTCCCATGGCTGTCCGTTAAAGGGAAGTTTCACTGTGTGTGTATATATATATATATATATATATATATATATAAATAAATACACACACATTTTTTTTTTTATGAAAACCCCAAACATGAGAGGTAGGAGAACCTATAGTACTTAGTACTGTGCATGGGTTGGAGGTTGAGAAGATGAAAGAAGATATTTGTTGACATTAGACTTGAACTTCTGTAGACTATAATTTTCAAGAAATATGTACGAAGGAAGGTTGTTCCATAAAACGGCAGTTGAATGAATAAACGAGGAAGATGAAAAGTTGATTCTGTGAGTTTGAAGTTGGACAGTAAACGGATGTTGGCTGCACGTGTTCAGACCATTTTGAAAGAGAGAGCAGGAATTATAGAAGCCAATTCTGAAGAACAGTACCTGTGGAAGTATCTATATAAAAGGCAGGCAGCAGAAACCAAATGTCTATGAGACAGTGGAGAGACTGTTAGAGATGAGTCATTAATTAATCCAACTGCCCTCTTCTGAACGGAATCTAGAAGCCTGAGAGAGGTTTTGGGGGCACTGCCCCAGATGTGTGGGAACAATTATTTCAAAGTAGGGCAGATTTGTTTTTTGTACAGAGTGAACAGCTGTTTAGAAGAAAAGTAATGCCAAGAGCAAAAGAGAAAATCAAGTTTTTCAGATGAAGAAGAAGCAACATTTGTAATGTGCTTGTACCAAGAGAGATTAGAAGTCAGGGTAATCTCCAAAAGAGATATATCATCTTGCCTAGAAATCAGAGTGTCACCAAAGATAAGTGGGAGCAGAAGAATCTTTTTTGCAAAATATAAGACAGCACTGAGTTTTAGAAAGATTGAAATCAACTAAGTTGTCTTTGCCCCACTGGAGAATTACCTGGAGATCGGCATTTAAGGAATTGGTAGTGGATATTCGAGAAGTTGAAGCTGATTGAGCAGGGCAAGGTTTCTCAAACTGGAAAGTGAAATGCAATGTGCGATTTTCAGCAAAACTATGGATAGGATTTCCAGTCAATGGAAGGAGGTCATTAACATATGAAAAAGAGTGGGGGAAAGAACTGAATCTTGGGGGACACCAGCATTAGTGAAGAAGTTAGAAGAGGGAGAGCCATCTACCATTACCCTCCGAGCGGTCAGAGAGAAAACTGGATAACCAATTACAAAAAAACAGTTGGCAAACCATAAGATGGAAGTTTGTTTAGAAGAAGACCTTTTATGCAAACACGATCGAAAGCCTTTGAGATGTCAAGAGCAAATGCTTGTGTTTCATGGAACCTTTCTACTGAACTTGTCGATAAATGGATAACATAAGCCAGAATGTCACCAGTGGAACGAAACTGAAAGAATCCATACTAGCAATCGTTGATCAGACAGAAGGTTTCTAGATAGTTTAAGAGTTGGCGATTAATTGATTTCTACATTACTTTAGAAAGAGTAGAAAAATTGCAATGGGACAATATAATTGGATGGAAGGGATTGTCACTCTTTTTAGGAACTAGCTAGATGTGAGCAAATTTCCAAGCGGAAGGAAAAACACCTTTGGAATAAGAAAGTGAAAAAAGACGGCAAAGACCAGGAGTAAGTTCAGGAACGCATGTTTGGAGAACAAGTCAAGAAATACCATCAGGGCCTGGAGATTTCTTAGTACCAAGATTGGTCAAAATCTTTCTGACGTCCTTTTGACGGGAGACCACAGGAGGCATTGAATGGTGGGAGGTGTTTTACCAAAATCCTTAATACATGAGCTGGAAGAAAAATGGGATGCTAGCAGGTCAGCTTTATGCTTGGCTGAAGTGACAATAGAACCATCTGGTTTTGATGGTGGAGGGAGCAGAGATGGGCAAAAGTTGTGGCCAATAGCTTTGGCAAGAGACCAAAATTCTCTGCCACCATTAGGGCAAGAAGCAAGTTTTCAACTCTTAGCCTGTTCAAAATCTAGTTTGGACTGATTAATACCCGTTTTACAATTGTTGCGAGCTTTGGTGTAGGCAGAAAATGAAACAGAAGAATTGGAAACAAGCCAATTACGATATGCAACATTCTTCTCTTGAATAGCCTTAGCACATTTATTGGAAACAACGGTTTAGATAAAGGACAAGATTGTAAAGGGGAGTGTGGAATAAAGGATTCCATTCCTACAAGAATAATTTCACTGACACGATCTGAGCAAATATTTACATAAGAAGTTTTGAAATAGTAATCCAACCAAGGAAAAGAAGAAAAGAAATAATGCAGGTCATCCTTGCATTCTTGTAATGCCAAACAACACAAGGTTGGGAATAGCCATGGGATAAAGGCCCCATTGGAGAAGAAACAATCACCAAATTATGATCTGAGGTGCCTACTTAGAAGGGTTGTTTGTGAGAAAAAGATCAAGTATGTTAGCTGTACGCTTAGGATTGTCCTGTATTCTGGTAGGTAAATGAACAATCTGTGCGAGGTCATTAGTAATCGCAAAAGCCTCAGCTTCTCGGCAAGCAGGGTCTGATTGACTAGAAAACAAAAGGCAGCTAGAGTTGTGAACATTAAAATTACCAAGGAAAATTACCTGACTGTTAGGAAAGTTGGACTGTAGAAAGTCAAGCTGAAAAGAGAGGAAGTCAAAGAGTTTCAAGTGATTAGTGGAGTTGGGAGAATGGTAAATACAACCGATGAATTTGACAGAATGAGGTAGAGAGATTTTAAGCCAGAGAAGATCGAAAAGAGGAAATTCCAAATTACCAAGTCTATAACAGGAAATATCAGATGGACATATGCACAAGTACCACCTTTGAGGAGAAAGGAATCATACAACAAATAAACTGAGATGAGCAGTGGTTGAATCAACCAATAACTGAGATTCTGTTAGAAAAAGTACATGGGGTTTGGCAGACTAAGTGGAAATAGACATCATTAAGATTAGAACTGACACGTATATTTGTGAAATGAAGTAGGAAGTGTTTGGGAGGTTTAGATCTTTTCGCAGATAAATTTGCTCTATTAGTTTGACATTTCATGGTGTATTCAAAGTAAGAAAAGGTTTTGGGGGGGGGGGACATGCTGTATGAAGTAATGAAAATTTTGGATATGCCATACACATGGTAAGAATATATCCAGATCCTTAACATGACGTGGCCTCAACAATTCTCCCGCATATATACTACTTCGACTCCATCCCGTCACCATCTGGCAGAGTAGAGGCAGCAAGATTACACACTAGCTGATTTGGAAGCCTCCTAGAGAGTTACTAATAGGTTCGATCTGGTGTACTAACTAGCGGCCAGCCTGCGAACACCGTTTTAGAGCTGTATCCTCGAAATGTAAGGAAGTTTGGATCCTGTCATGGTGTCGTAACCTCAAAAGACATCAATCATACTGCAAGATGGAAGAGATGGAGGAGGGTTGACCGGAACTTTGCTCTGGAGACTAAACATGTGTTCTACCACTTCAAGCCTCCAATAAGCAAAGCGGTGGTATTGTTGATGAGAGTCATCTACCACCTAGTATTGCCTGGTAACACAGAGGAGCAGCATTCTTCCATGTGGTGTTGGTGCCACACCTCAACCCCTGCTTACATTGGTTCACACCTAGGTGGTCACTCACAGTGTGCTTGTGCATGGGGGTTATACTCAGGATTACTGACTGTCCCACCATCATGAAGGTGCAAGCAGAGGATCTGGCTGTCACACCGTCCGGACTTCACTGAAATTAGGTCCACTTGACTTGAGTGTCACCCGAATATCAATTCCATCAGAGTTTTAGACATCCAGGTAGCAAGCACAGCTTGTCTGGCATATCTGAGAGAATGTGTGCGACAGCCTCAAGGACCATAGCAGCCTATATTTATCTTTCATAGGTATAAGCTAAATGGCAATGAAAGTTGCATCACCAGAGTAGTGACATTACAACTCACAGCAAGTACCAGATAGTTTTTCTCCAGGAATGAAAACAGGTCACATACGGATTGAACTTTTTTCCGTGGTAGAGAGTTGTGCACTATCACTTAACTATGTTATCATAATTAAGATCTCAATTTAATAGTAAATCTTTCAGATGGATGCTGGCGAATCAATTAATCTGTGGATGGACCTAGTATGTTTTCTCAATTTGAAAACAGGTGTAATTAGATGAGCTGGGGCAGATTCCACTATAGCTTAGACAACAGACTTCGTTGTCTAGGCTATAGTGGAGGTTCATGAGCTTCTGCATGTAGGCTTTGAACAAATGAAATGCAGAAAGTCCATAGTGCCGTATGCAGTGTGCAATACCACATGTGATCTAATTGTCTCACTGAATTTGGTTTCAATGAGCCAAAAATATGAGCTCCACAATCTAGCCAGAACCAAATTATTACTCAATAAAGTACAAGAGGTGTACATCAATCTTCTCCTGCTCATGTTATTTCAGAAAGAATTTTAAGTATAAATAGTAACAATACAGCATATCTAGTGACAAAATTGTTAATAACTAAGTATGGAGCTTGGCGGGTAAATGAACCCCTTCTTATTTGAATTCTAACCCCACATCTATATTTCGTTAGCATTTTGTATACATCTTTTGCTGAAGAAGGGATTCGTTTACCCAGAAAGCTCCATACTTAATTATGGAATCCAGTACCACAGGCCCATTTGCTTTCAACTTTAAGTATGTTCAATTTCTTGAGGTATGGAAGTTTGAGATGTTCAACATGTTCAACTTCTTATTTAACAAGGGACCTAAGGATCTTATGCTTTGTACTTTAAGGGTCATATGTCTATCAAGTTGCAGTGCAGGATTGTTATACATTTTATTATCTAAAAAAAATGTGTGTGTGTGTGTGTGTGTGTGTGTGTGTGTGTGTGTGTGTGTGTGTGTGTGTGTGTGTGTGTGTGTGTGTGTAAAGAACTGGAAACCATTTGTAGCCATTTCCTTACTTTGTTTATTGCTCCTCGTAGTTGTAATTATATAATTAAAATAATATGAGAAAGATAGGAAATACTGAGTCACTCAGACATTTAGCTACTATGACATCATTATCGATTCCTAAAAATTCATCAAGAACAATTTCTCCACTGATCAAACCTCTAGCTTGGAGTTCTTCCCAAGGTTGCTCAATGTCTTGTAGTAGTTCATCCCTCTCTCATCACTGTTAATTGGCATTTTAGCAAAACCTGCTTTTGCAAAACAATTCTTAATCACTGTTTCCATCACATCTTGATCAGCAAATCTATAACAGAATCTATAGATTGGTTGGTTTCTATTATCAGTATAATTTTTTTCGGTACGCACCTTTGGTTGTGCATTTTCAAATTCTTGTAATGGCTTGGGCCATTGGCTGCAATTTAGGTGAGCTTTTCGGAGGGAAGAAAACAAGCTTCACACTTGTAGTGTCAAGATTGCCAAGTGAAGGTAGGCCGGGCAGTTGTCGACAATGAACACAATTTTTCTGTTTTCTTTTGTCATCTTTCTATAGAAATTTAAAATCCACTGTTCAAAAATTTCACTTGTCATCCAAGCTTTTTTGTTGTAGTCCAACTCTAATGACTTTACTCCTCTGAAACATTGGGGTTATTAACTTTTGCCTATTACTAAAAGCTTCAGTTTTTCATTACCAGCCATATTTTCACCAACCAAGACTGTAAAAAATAGACCTGTTTCATCAACGTCAAATATGTCTTTGGGCTTGTAGTTCTCCATATTTTTTTTCAAAATTGTTTCTTTCCAATGGATACAGTATTCTTCGATTACAACCCTACTTTTATCTGAAATAACTTTTTCAAGTGAGCCATGGTGCTTTTTAAATTTGTCCAACCAACCAACCAACCAGAACTGGCTTAGAATGTTCTATGCCCCAGAAAAGATGCATACTCCATAGCCTTTTTTTTTGCTTTTGGTCTCGAATCAACTTCGCCTACTTAAAAATGGCTTCATCTACATCTTCATACAGGCACAATTCCACAAGCTTCTGACTGGGTCCTGTATTCTCAAACAGTTTGAGAATCGAAACATGTTTTTTTCAGAATGGTTGACACACTACTGGCAGGGATACCAAATTTTAATGCGATTTCTGTTTTTTTTTTTAAATGCTCCTATCTACACTATTAAACACTTCCACTTTTTCCACTAAACTCAAGGATTTCCTCTTAGACATTGTAAGGTTACTTGCACAGCAACAAAAACAAAACTTATTTAGGGAACAATTGTACATACCATGTAAACAGAGACATGAAATTTAGTGAAAGTGTGGATGACTCATTTTCTGCAAAACAGCAGCTGAATTTCTGGGATAAAAGATAATGACTCTCCTAATTCTCTAATAGGGTGCTTACAGTAGAAAACAGGTTGACCAGAGCCGTCTGCATTACGAATATGCCTTAATCTTTGCCAATGGCTCCGAACACATAGCTAGCAGTTAACAGTGCAAATTCTCAGTACAGTAGACGCAGTTGTACAGATCTTATTAAATTGTGGAATGTTTTAGCAGCTCTTAATTCATGCTTTCGACACCAACAGCTCTATTGCCTAAAGGCCAGAGGTGCGAACAATGCGTACCTAGGTCTCTCAAAATCAGTTCGTTATATAGTAATTTTCTTCATTATACGGAAACTATTTTCAATGTAATGACCAAGGGGAAATCAAAAAAATTCGCTATATCGTTAAAGAGAGGTCTGAACTGTGATTCAAAATTTTTCACTTTTTGATGACACCTTTACTTTCAATCTATTATGAACACAACTATGAGTAATCCGATATAGTTAGGGAAGGATGTTATATAGAAGATTATTACTAAATATAAATTAGTGTTTTATATTTAGGAATATAAATATTACTAAATATACAGACCTCTTGCATGTATGCACATCAGGTTTCTGGGAGCATCAGCAAGAGGAATCTGTCAGCAGGTAAGAATTTAATCTCTTTGTATTTACTTATTTTAATATCTGGTTCTATTGTAACAATAATCCATACTTAGAATTGTTTATTTGTAAATTGTAATTGTAATATTCATAATATTGGTAATTGTAATCACAATATTGGTAATTGTAATCATAATATTGATAATTGTATTCAAAATTGTAACCCTTTCTATTTTTGTTTCCCACAACAGTATGGTCTGATAATGGGTATCGGTAAGATACCTGAAACATTACCTTAACATACAGTAGTTTAGGCAAATAGCTTAATAAACTATATTAAAAAATGAATAGCAAATGCTTAGAAAAATAAACTATATTATTAATTTCACATGGTATAAGTGGTATTATATTTAGTAATAATCTTATGAGTAATCCATTTTCTACATTAAAACATTTTTAATTAATTTTTGAAAATAAAAACACCCGCTTTAGCCTTGATCACCTGTCTTTTTGAAATAGTTCTGAATATTATTTCCCTTATCTTGGCTTACAGCAGGCAAAATGTCAATTGTCAACTGAAAAATCCACATGCTTCAACAAATGGATGTTCTTCCATGAACAGAAGCAGAGTGTGACAATTAGACACTGCCATAAAATGTTAAGAGCACATACTTCAATAATTGGACATGAGTGACAGGAATCCTGAATTAGATGGATAGAAAGAAGTCCCGGAGTTCAGCAATGGAACAAGCTACTACCACGAAATGACAAATGCTACGTTCCTCCACATCCCACAAATGCTTGATGGGACTGATGATGGGTAAACTGCTGACCAGGGAATCATATAATATGCTTGGACATGATCCTTGAACCACTCCTGCATGATGCATGCCCTCGTAGCATGAGTCACTGTGTTGTTGAAAGAGTCCTGTGCCACATAGTACACAGTCACCATGTAGTACAAAACTTGTTTCGAAACAATGCAGAGATAGGATCTGGTGGTGAGGGAGTGTTCAATGGGGAAGAGGATGTCATGAAAACATTCCCCCAAACCATGATAGATACTATCACCGCCAGCCTGTTTTCATCCCTGGGCAGTATGGTTAGAGCTGTTCACTTGCTCGCTGTCTAATATGCACCAATCAATCAGCATGATGGAGCTGGAACCTTGATTCATCAGACCACCAATTTTAAACACACACACCAACCGTTTATGACTGATTGAATAATGAAATAAAATAAAATAAAATGATAAAAAAGACTGTAAAATAATATTTGCAAAAAACTTTTAATTATTTACAAAAAACTAAACTATAACAAAAGTAAAAAAGTTAAAATGCATTAAAATATAAATATAAAAGCGATAAAAAACACTACTAGAGCTTTCGGAGGTGTCTTCCTCCTTCCTCAGTAATAGTGAGACTTAAACGACACATCCTTAAATACCAGGTTCACGGCACACGTGGATGACCAGGCGCATACTCAGCATTCCTTTCACTTGTACCAGAACCGGAAGTGGTCTGGACACGTGGAAAATTAAAACGTTTATCTCTTGTCAAAACCACCGCCTCAAAAAGGGGGTGAAGCCTAACTCCCCTGTCTCTGTTTATACTATTGTTACCAGAGGATCCAATCCGCAGACTTTCCAGCCACTTGCGGTCCCAGAATCTATGCGCCCGGTCAATCTCCCCCGACAACGCTGTCATCCTTGACCGGGCGCATAGATTCTGGGACCGCAAGTGGCTGGAAAGTCTGTGGATTGGATCCTCTGGTAACAATAGTATAAACAGAGACAGGGGAGTTAGGCTTCACCCCCTTTTTGAGGCGGTGGTTTTGACAAGAGATAAACGTTTTAATTTTCCACGTGTCCAGACCACTTCCGGTTCTGGTACAAGTGAAAGGAATGCTGAGTATGCGCCTGGTCATCCACGTGTGCCGTGAACCTGGTATTTAAGGATGTGTCGTTTAAGTCTCACTATTACTGAGGAAGGAGGAAGACACCTCCGAAAGCTCTAGTAGTGTTTTTTTATCGCTTTTATATTTATATTTTAATGCATTTTAACTTTTTTACTTTTGTTATAGTTTAGTTTTTTGTAAATAATTAAGTTTTTTGCAAATATTATTTTACAGTCTTTTTTATCATTTTATTTTATTTTATTTCATTATTCAATCAGTCATAAACGGTTGGTGTGTGTGTTTAAAATTGGTGGTATGAATAATCCCAACCTCAGAGGCCTTATTGCAGATATTGATTCATCAGACCAGGCAACTCTTTCCCAGTTTTCTAATGTCCAGAAACAGTGCTCCCATGCCCACTGCAGGCAGAGGTATCGATGACAGGCACATGAACAAGTTGCCTACAGAGTAGGCAACTTGTTCGCGCGTGTGTGTTCATTATCAAAAGTGTTAGGAGCTCTGATGGGCTTATGTAAGAGTTTGAAGAACAGAGTTCATGCCAAGGAAATGAAATGAGGGACCAATCATGCATTTGGCTGCCTAGTTCAATGCTTGAGCCCACACTCAAGCATCAGAAAATATAATGAAATCCTCAAGAGTAGAATTCTGTGGTCTCACAAGATATCTCTATTGTTATCAACTCTAGTGTCGGGGAAATGGGAAATATAGGGGGTCCTTGTTATTCGAGGATAATTGGTTCCAGAAAATTCCACTTAAAATGAATCCATTTAAAACGGGGACCAAATTTTTGTAATGTGTATTGTGTACTTGTACATAGCAAAAAATGGATTGAAGAAACTGAAAAATGAGACCATTATTTTATTAGACAGACATTTTTTATTATATGTTTAAATATGTAAGGTTAAGTAAAGTTTATTGAAGTTACGCTATTTTTCAGTTTTACGAATAAAGAATGATCCAAAGTTGCTTGCTTTTTTTAGCTGTATGTTTTTCAGATAAAATTGTATCATAGCATTTATGTCTTTAACCTCAAGCTTAACTTTTATTGCATTAGCAAAGGCACATGATGCAAGAAATCAAGCTTATATAGAATCAGCCAAAAACACAAACCCCCTTCTCATTTCACCCATCCACTCACTCCAAATGTTTGTCTAGTTCTGCCTTGAATCTATTTAAGTTCTCAACTTCTACAATGACAGAAGGACATTTATCAACCACCCGCTGGCTAAAGGCAAAACTTCCGCACATCTGTCCTACAACTGTCTTAACTCAATTTGAATTGAGGCCCTCTCAGGCAATTATTCTGATCAAGAGGAAGAATCCCATTAGCATTGAGCATGCCCAAACCATTCAAGGATCACCTTGCAGGTGCCTAGTCTCCAGACACTGTAATTTGCAAAACCTAAGCGTTTTTTTGTAAGAGCAACCCTTTGTTCCATTCACTAATCTTGTTGCCCTTCTCTGTACTTGTTCCAGCAGCTCTACACCTTCCTTAAAATGAGGCCTCCAGATCTGTATCCAGTACTCAAGGTGTGGCCTGACCATTGCCTTATACAAGAGGATAATCACCTCCTTATCCCTGCTAGAAACGTTCCTGTATATCATTGGCAAGACACCATGAGCTACTCTTGCAGACCATCTGCGCTGCTCAGTAAACTTCACATCTGCCTGCACAATTACCCCCAGGTCCTTTTCATTCTCTACCACTGTCAGTGTATTACCACAGAGTTGATATGTTACTCTGGTGTTACTGTTTCCCATATGTAATACTTTAAATTTGTCAATATTAAACTTCAGTTGCCACCTCTCAGCCCATCTGCTCGACTTTTCTAGATCCTGTTGCAGTAGTGTACTGTCATGAGTGTCATTAACATTTCTGCCGACCTTCGTATCGTCTGCAAACTTGGATATTAAGTCTTATATACCATCATCAATATCATTAATAAATACAGAAAACAACAATGGACCCAACACTGAACCCTGGGGGACTCCACTAATAACATTAGTCCACAAAGAGTAGTGTCCATTGATTACCACTCTGTCTTCTGCCACTCAACAATCCCTTTATCCATAGCAGTAATTTGCCTCCAATGCCACACTGCTCCAATTTGTGCAGCAGTCTTCGATATGCAACAGTATCAAAAGACTTTCTAAGATCCAAATATATGATATCAAAATTATCCTTTGCATCCAGTTCCTTTGTGACCACATCATAGTATCCAAAGTCAGACAAGACTTCCCCTTAACAAACCCATGCTGTGTCCGAGCTATAACTGAAGTCTTGTCTAGATGATCCTGCAGTGCTTCTTTAACCAGTGCCTCCATTAATTTCCCTGGAACAGAAGTTAAACTAACAGGTCTGTAATTAGTTGTGTTGCCCTTTGATCCTCCTTTGTGAATTGGGGTCACATCTGCATATTTCCAGTTCATGGATATCTCCCCTGAGTCCAAGGAAGCTCTCATAATTGTGGCTAAGGGTTTGCTTATTTCCTTCGCTGCCTCCTTTAATATCACAGATAGATCCCATCCACCCCAGGTGCCTTTCTTATGTTTATCTCTAACAATTTCTCCTTGTTGAACTTGTTGAAAATAAACATCACTGAAGCTCCATTTGTATGTTCCATTTGTTTCAATAATCGATATATTCAGTAGACAAGATAAAAGCAGAAGGAGGGGGTATGTTATATGAAGTAATGAAATTTTTGGACTTTGAATTGATGTAGTAGGAATACTAGGGTTTTAATTGTGATAAATGAGTAACTCAAAGATTCTAATCACTTGTTGGACATATTTTTTTGTATTTGCTAAGGAATTTTTACTTTTTAGCAAAGATATAACTAATTTAACATTGCAATCGTTACAGAATAGTGTAACATATATCATGAACTTGATAGAGTGAGGTATAATATTGATAGCATAATACGTATCACTGCATTTAGGAATCTATCATATTACTTTAGTATCATTAATTAATCAAATTTATTAATCTTATTAATTTTCATTGTTAATCAGTTAAGTTGTATTTAAACGAAAATCATGCCCCAGACTAGAGCAGCAGCAGTAGTGCTGTGGCTCAGGGAAGAACTGAAGAGGATGATTCTCCTACACATCACAGCCTAAAATATGTGCAAATTGTGAAGTGTTTGCTGACCTTTCTAGAACAAAACATGATCCGGCCAAGGAGAATGTCTTTGTGTGTGTGTGTGGTGCAAAGAGAATGTGAAGAAATAAGGTGTCATCTTAGCATTTTGACAGGCATTTATGAGAGTTTGAAGAATAGGATACATGCCCTCAACAAAAATTAAAATTAGGTGGCCCATCATGCTCTCTGCTGCCCAACTCAAAGTCAGAGCTAACTCTTGTGCATCAGACAACACAGCAGCAACCTTCAAGGCAGAATGCACTCGTCCCACAGGAGCAAGTTATTGTCGGTGACTGTACTGTCAAGGATAGGGAAAATATATTGCGCAAGGATAGACGGAATAGGACCAAGCTGTGTCTGCCAGGAACAAAAGTAGATGACATTATAGAGCAGATATCATCTTTTAAGTGCACAAAACGTGATATTGTTCTACACACTAGCACTAATGATATTAAGAGTAAGAGAACTGAGGACTTATCAAGTACAGGGCAATGTTGGGAAAAAGTCACGAGTCAGGTTTGAATTTGAAAGTATCTGCAATACAGCCCAGACACGACAGGAGGGAGTATACATTTAGCTGCTACAAAAAGCTACTACTAAAAGCTACTACAAAAAAAAGCTACTAAAAGTTTCATATCTATTAAGAAATATGGTTCAAGGTTTAGGCCAAAATGGTTATCAAATGAACTAATGAGACTCGTAACACAGAAGAAAAATGCATGAAATGCATATAAATTATCAAGCGACTCAGAAGCCTATGGCAGATATAAGCTAGTCTGTAATCAGGTCACAAAGGAGGTTAGGCAGGCGAAGGCAGATTACGAGAAATCCTTGGCAAAAGATGCTAAGAAAAACAGCAAGGATTTCTTTACTTATATAAACTCTAAAAGAAAGGGGATGAATCTGATTGGTCCACTTGACATCGATGGTTCGACTGTTGATGATCCTGCTCAGATAGCAAACAAACTGAATGAGTATTTTGCATCTACATTCACGCATTGAGGAGTTATTAAGGTTTGAAAATGGCAGGTTATCAAATTATAGCAGGGTGCTTAATGATTTTGTAATAACTGAGAGCAAAGTGGAGGAGAAATTGTTGAAGTTAAACGCAAGAAAGGCATCTGGGGTGGCTGGGATCTATCCAGTTATATTAAACGAGGCGGCAAAGCAACTAAGCAAACCCTTAGCCATAATTATGAGAGCATCCTTGGACTCAGAGGAGGTCCCCATGGAATGGAGATGTGCAAATGTATCCCCAATTCACAAAGGGGGATCGAAGGGTGACACGAGTAATTACAGACCAGTTAGTTTAACTTCTGTTCTGGGTAAAATAATGGAGTCATTGGTTAAAGATGCATTGCAGGATCATCTAGACAAGACTGCAGCAATAATTCAGACACAGCATGGGTTTGTTAAGGGAAAGTCTTGTCTGACAAATTTGATAGGATATTATGATGTGGTTACAAAGGAACTGGATACAAAAAATAATTTTGATATCATATATTTGGATTTCAGGAAAGCTTTTGACACTGTTGCACATGGAAGACTATTGTACAAATTGGAGCAGAATGGTTTTAAGGGTAAGTTGCTACAATGGATAAAAGAATGGTTAAGTGGGAGAAGACAGAGGGTGGTAATCAATAGGTGCTGCTCTTCGTGGACTAATGTTATTAGTGGTGTCCCACAGAGTTCGGTGTTAGGTCCACTGTTGTTTTGTATATTTATTAATGATATTGATGAAGGTATATCAGGCTTAATGTCGAAGTTACCAGATGATACAAAGGTTGGCAGGGTTGTTAATGACAGTAATGGCAGTGTGCTACTGCAACAGGATCTAGATAATTTGGGCAGATGGGCTAAGAAGCGGCAACTGAAGTTTAACCTTGACAAATGCAAAGTACTGCATATGGGTAGAAGTAACCCCAGAGAAACGTACCAACTGTGTGGTACTACACTTAAGGTGGTAGAAAATGAAAAAGACCTGGGAGTAATTGTGCAGCCAGATATGAAGTGTTCTGAGCAATGCAGACAGGCTGCCAGTGCAGGTCATGGGGTTTTGTAAATGATATATAGGAATTTTGCTAACAGGGAGAAAAAGGTGATTGTCACTCTGTATAAGGCAATGGTCAGGCCACGTCTTGAGTACTGTGTACAGGTCTGGAGGCCTCATTTTAGGAAGGATGTAGATTTACTTGAGCATGTACAGAGAAGGGCAACAAGATTGGTGAGGGAAGTGAAGGGATCTTCTTACTAAGAGAGGCTTAAGTTCTGCAAATTGCAGTGGCTGGAGACTAGGCATTAGCATTAGTAGAGGCATTTGATGCAAGAAAGCAAGCTTATGCAGCATCAGCCAAAAAAAAAAAAAAAAAAAACCACTTCCACTTCACCCCTTTGTTCGTTCAAAATACCTGTCCAGCTGAGCCTTAAACTTATTTAGGCTATCAACTTCCACGGCAAGGGATGGAAGTCTGTTCCACCAACCAACCACCCGCTGGCTAAAGGCAAATTTCCGCACGTCTATCCTACATCTGTCTTTCCTCAATTTGAATTTATGCCCTCTCAGGTGATTATTCTGAGAGAGAGGAAGAATCCCATCAGCATTGAGCATGCTCAAACCATTCAAGGCTTTATACACCTCTATCAGATCACCTCGCTGGTGCCTAGTCTCCAGACACTGTAATTTGCAAAACTTAAGCCTTTCTTCGTAATAGCACCCCTTTGTTCCATTCACTAATCTTGTTGCCCTTCTCTGTACTCGTTCCAGCAGCTCTACATCCTTCTTGAAATGAGGCCTCCAGACCTGTATACAGTACTCTAGGTGTGGCCTGACCATTGCCTTATACAAGGGAATAATCACCTCCTTATCCCTGCTAGAAAAATCCTATATATCATTGACAATACACCATGAGCTACTCTTGCAGCCCGTCTGCACTGCTCAGAGAACTTCATATCTTCCTGCATGACCACCACCAGGTCCCTTTCATTCTCTACCACTGTCAGTGTAGTACCACAGAGTTGATACGTTGCTCTGGGGTTGCTGTTTCCCATGTGTAGTACTTTACATTTGTCAATGTTAAACTTCATTTGCCACCTCTCAGCCCATCTGCTCAACCTTTCCAGATCCTGTTGCAGCAGCATAGTGTCAGTAGTGTCCTTGACAACCCTGCCTACCTTTGTATCGTCTGCAAACTTCGACATTAAGCTTGATATACCATCATCGGCCTCCGTAGCCGAGTGGGCAGGAGCGGGAGTGCAGTAGCACACGCTCTTTGAGTAGACCGGGGTTCAAGCCCCTGCCTGCTGAATACGGTCGATCTGCCAACCCGCACTGGACTAGCGTGGCAGATTATGGTCCATTTCCCTCAGCATGAATTGTTGGGGAGGCTTCCACCCTGCAGTGGGTTGATAATGGCTGCACTTTACTTTTTTACTTTTATACCATCATCAATATCATTTATGAATACAGAAAACAATAATGGACCCAACACTGAGCCCTGAGGGACTCCACTAATAACATTAGTCCACGACGAGCAGTGTCCATTGATTACCACACTCAGTCTTCTCCCCCTCAGCCACCCCTTTATCCATAACAGCAATTTGCCTCCAATGTCACACTGCTCCAATTTGTGCAGCAGTCTTCCATGTGCAACAGTATCAAAAGCCTTTCTAAGATCCAAGTATATAATATCAAAGTTATTCCCTGCATCCAGTTCCTTTGTGACTGCATCATAGTATCCAATCAAATTGGTCGGGCAAGACTTCTCCTTAACAAAACCATGCTGTGTCCGAGCTATAACTGAAGTCTTGTCTAAATGATCCTGCAGTGCTTCTTTAACTAGCGCCTCCATTAATTTTCCTGGAACAGAAGTTAAACTCACAGGTCTATAATTACTTGTGTCAGCCTTTGATCCTCCTTTGTCAATTGGGGTCCATTTGCACATCTCCAGTCTGTGGGTACCTCCCCTGAGTCCAAGGAAGCTCTCATAATTATGGCTAAGGGTTTTCTTACTTACTCTGCTGCCTCCTTTAATATAACTGGATAGATCCCATCCACCCCGGGTGCCTTTCTTGTGTTTATCTTCAACAATTTCTCCTCCACTTTACTCTCAGTTATTACAAGATTCTCTAGCTTACTGCTAGAGTTGAATACACCTCTGGCTTTCCCCTCGCTAAATAACTCCTCATGTGTGAATGTCGATGCAAAATATTCATTTAGTTTGTTAGCAGGATCATCAACAGTTGACCCATCGATATCAAGTGGACCAATCTGATTCATCCCCTTCCTTCTAGGGTTTACATAAGTAAAGAACTCTTTGCTGTTTTTCTTTGCATCCCTTGCCAAATATTTCTCGTAATCTGTCTTCGCCTGCCTAACCTCCTTTGTAACTTGGTTACAGATCAATTTGTATCTATCATAGGCTTCTGTGTCGTGTTAATTTGTAAGTATCCCATGCATTTTTCTTCTCTGCCATATGCCTCATCAGTTCATCTGACATCAATTTAGGCCTAAACCTTGAACAATATTTCTTAGTTGGTATGTAAAGCCTAGTAGCTTTCAAGATAAGTTCTTTGAATGCTTCCCATTTTGCATTTGCTGTTGGTAACATCATCAGTTGGTCCCACTGTATAGAATTTAAATACTGTCTCAGTCCATCGTAGTCAACTTTACGAAAGCAATAACCCTTCCCTTTACCCCAATGGTAGTTACGTCTTTGAGTAAATCCCACTTCAGCACACTGTGATCACTGCCACCTAGTGGGTCATTTATCTGCAGATTCTTAATGCATGAAGGATCACTGCTGATAATCAAATCAAGAGTATTCTTCCCTCTATTTGCCTCCCGAACATGCTGATGTAGAAAACAATCATCCAATAAATCCACAAAAGCCTTGCTAGTGTGTATGAGTGACCAGCCCCCAAATTGCAGTCAATATCCGGGAAATTAAAATCTCCCATTATAAGACTCTCTGATTTACTGGCCCACTCTATTTCCCTGTACAGTTTCTTATTATACTCATCAGAGTCATTAGGCCTATAGCACACTCCTGCTCTCAATTTTGATCTCCCAGTGCTTATGTCACACCAAACTGACTCGACACTGCACTGTTCAGCGATGTCCACTGGCTTCACTTCCTTGGATTTTATGTATTTCTTAACTAATAGCATAACTCCTCCTCCCTTCCTATCCAGTCTATCCTTTCTGCAGACGTTGTACTCCCCAAATTCCAGTTCTGCATTACTTATATCTGTGTGACACCACGTCTCTGATATCCCAACAATATCTGCCTTTGATGTTTTGAGCAATACCTCAAATTCATCAAATTTATTTACTAAACTCCTAGCATTGGTATACACGCAAGTATACATGCACCTATTTCTATTCTTAGCTACCCTAACACAACCCATGTGTTTACTTGTACTGCAATGACTCCCAGCAGTCTCTGAAATATCCTGCATCTTGTTTTTCAGGCTTCTGCTCATTCCAATAGAAGCAGTGCAAGAATCTCTTTCACCTCTGCCAGAGGCTACTGTTAATCTATTCTTCTTTGTCTCCCCCCAAGCTAGCAGTTTTCCGACCCACCTAACACTGCCTCGTTAGCATCAGCATAGGCACCTGCGCGGTGATCTGATTGAGGTGTATAAGGCCTTGAATGGGTTGAGCACGCTGAATTCTGATGGAATCCTTCCACTTGTTCAGATTACGAACCTAAGGAGGCATAAATTCAAATTAAGAAAAGACAGATGTAGAAATTGTGCGGAAATTTGCCTTTAGCCAGCGGGTGGTTAATTGCTGGAACAAACTTCCATCTGTCGTAGTGGAAGTTGATAGGTTGAATAAATTTAAGGAGGAACTGGACAGGCATTTGGATAGAATGGTGTGATTTTTTTTTTTTTTTTTTTGGCTGATGCTGCATAAGCTCATACACTTGCTTTCTTGCATCACATGCCACTACTACTACTACTATTCTTCTGATTATCACTTATATTCTTCTGATTTTCACATATTTAATTTTTTAATTGGTAAAGTAATAAATGGTAAATTTATGCTTAATATATCTTTACTTTTATAGCCTGTGGATAATATTCCTGCTATTATCCACAGGTTACCGGTTACTACTCATCCTACAGGGAACGGTACTTTACTATGGTGAATCCATCATAGCATGATTTGATTGTACAGTGAACCAATTGTAAAGCGGGGATCCATTGCATTTTTAACTTTTTTTACATGAAACTTCGGATAATTGGGGCAGCTGTTTAATTGGGTCAAAATGTACTAGTCCCGATGTGTCCCAAATAACTGGAATCAACTGTATTTTAATTAAATAAATTTGTTTTGTTTGGCACACTATTTAAAGTCTTTTTCTTTTACCTTAATACAGCGTTTCCCAAACTGGGGTCTGTATGGTCACCCATATATATATATATATATATATATATATAAAATATATGCATATGTTATATATAGGGGTCTGCAAACTTTTTTTTTTTTTTTTTTGAAGGGATCCGTGCATAAGGCAGTGGTTCCCAAACTACGTCAGTAGTATGGGAACCACTGCCTTAATACATTATAAGAATTTATTTAATTTTACCTTATGTTCAATTATCCGGAAAAGGTCTGACAAATTATTCCGGTTAACTGACACTCTACTGTACTGATTAAGTCGTCAAATGTAGACATCGTAGGAATAGCACAGACGTGGTGTCACTCAGACATATGTGATGCTGAATTTGAATATGGGGAGTACAATGTATACAAGAAGGGCAGACAGGACAGGAGACGTGGAGGGGTTATGCTCTTAATTAAAAAATATTAAATCTAAGGCTGGTTGTTGGTTGGTTGTTGAGTTTTATTGGCGCATTAGCAACTAAGGCTATAATGCGCCAAAAATCTAAGGCAGTGCATCCAGTTGACATGGGTAACGAGTGCAATGTTCAGTCAGTTTAGTGTGATATAAGCGCTGAAATTAAGAGTAGGAGTGAATAACAGACCTAATGTCTGTGATGAGTGTACCAAACAGTTATACAGTCGGTCCTCGTATAACACGATAGTTGCGTTCCTAGAAATCCTCGTGCAATGCAAAATCGTGCAATATAAACAACAGGCCCTATGGAAAATATAGGGTTAGGTGCCGACCACCCAAGATTGGACACACATTTTTAACCAAAACATTACCAAACACAATAAATAATCGTAATAAAACAGTTACAGATGAAAAATGCAAAATTAATAATTTAATCATTTGAATTTAGATTCTTACCTTAAAAGTAAATGAAGACAGCTTGAGGGAAAGGGCTTGAGAAAGGGTTGAAGCAGCGTAATTATGGGGAAAGTGGTGGCAGGTTGTCATCATTATCGGAATTGGGAGGTGGAGGAGATGCCGATGAAGACTTTGGACGAAATGTGGTCACACCAGAACTAGAGGGCTGCGGCTCATTTTCTGTATTTTTCTTGGGTGTTTTCATAAAAAAGACATCTAGTTTCTGTTGTTTCGCAGTCTTCCTCCTTTCACAAAGCAGCTGCTTATATGGCTCCAAAGCAGACCGAATTGTATAAAGTGCTCTTCTGCTTCTTTCTGCATTATAATCATTATCTTCTAGCCATTGCATACTTTTCTCAAATGAATTTAAAACTGAAGATAACTCTGAAGTACAAAGCGGTTTTATGGTGGTGTTCAGGCATTCAACTTCGTCGTCTTTCTCATCTTCCACCTGCCCTCCAGCAACAAGTTGTTGCAGTTCTTCAGTTGAAAGTTCTTCTTCATGAGACTGAAGCAACTCTTCTAAATCATCTTCCTCCAATTCTTCAAAGTCAACCTGCTTTGCGAGGGCAACACAATGTGCTTTTAATTTAGGAAGCTCATTTACAGGATCAAAGCCTTTAAAATCACGAATAAAATCTGGTAAAAGTGGCCGCCAAACACCATGTAAGCATTCTTTTGTCACTTCGTTCCAAGCCTCCACAATTATGTAAATTGCATTCTTAATGTTGAATCGCTTCCAGAAGTCTTTAACTGTTGGTGCATTTTCGCCCTCTGTTTCTGCTATCAGCATCTTAAATGTCCATCTTGTGTAATAGTGCTCAAAAACAGCAATTACTCCTTGGTCAAGTGGCTGGATAAGAGATGTTGTGTTAGGTGGTAAAAACAGGATTTTGATGTTTGGTGACAGTTCAGCAAGGGTTGGAGGGTGACTTGGTGCATTGTCCAAAATAATTAAAATCTTAAAATTCAAATTTTTCTTTTTGCAGTAGCTTCGAAACACATCCTCAAACACATGTAGTAGAAGTTCAGTGAAGATCTGCCCTGTCATCCATCCTCTTTTGCTGTTCCTAAAGTAAACACCCAGGGTAGTCCTTGTGATCCCTTTTAACGCTCGTGGATTAGCTGCATGATAAACAATAACAGGCTTCAGTTTCAAGTCGCCACTTGCATTTTGCTCCTAACATAACGGTAAACCTATCCTTAGCAGCCTTGAACTCGTGCTTCCTCTCTTGAGATATATGTTCGTGATGGCATTTTTTTCCAATACAGTCCAGTTTCATCAAAGTTGAAAATTTGGTCCCGTGTATAGCCCTCTTCCTCAATTAGTTTTTTCAGTATCGGCGGAAATGCCTTTGCTGCTGCTTCATCTGCACTCACAGCTTCACCTGATAATTTCACATTATGGAAAGCGTGACGTTTCCTGAAATTGTTGAACCAGTGACTACTGGCAGTAAAGGGAGGCACTTCTTGAGGGTTTTCAGCTTCATTTCTGAGGTCTTCAAATATTGCCAATGCCTTTACTTTTATCGTAAGCAAACTTGTTCCTGATCTCTTCTTTGTTTGATCTTCTATCCAAACAGATAAAAGACGTTCCATCTCTTCCAGTTCTTTGTGTCTTGATCTAACTGATTTTGTTACACTTTGTGTTGTTCCTGCTATGAAAGTTGCTTTTATTTTTTCTGCATTCTTTCTAATTGTTCTCAGCCTTCCCTCATTTAGGCCTGTAGCACGCACAATATCGCATGTTCTTTCATTCCGGTCAAAACGTTTCACAATTTCATATTTTTCTTCTATTGATAATTGCTTTTCTTTTTCTCTCTGAAGTATTTTCACCAGAACGCTTCCTTTTCACACTTTTTTCAAGTATTTTACTCTTTTTTGAGAATAGAGCACAATTATAAAATGAACAAAAATGAGGAGGCAAGCTTCGTATACATAAACGCACAGCAAACAAGTAGCAACTGAATAAACGATGCAACGCCCGTGTACAACTGAATAAATGCAGTAAAGGCGTAAACACACTATTCTCACATATTACATGCTTATGTTTTACTAAAGCACATTTCTGGAAGTCACTACCATAAAACAATAAAAACAATTTGCAGTTTCCTTTTATTGGTGGTTCCTGCTAGTGGAGTCGTTATAAACGGGCAGTAAAAGTCGATCTAATTACATTTGCAATAATACCGATACAGTAGCTAAAATTCTGTTGATTTTTACGTTATTATGTTAAATATGTTTCCCCTTCCACGAAATCATAAAAACAAATTTTCAGAATCCTCTCTTCATTCCTACTGTGTTGTTTTCAGTTGTGGTGATTTCGCCGCGTTCGACTGTCATTTATTGTAAACACAAAGGCGAATCGTGCATAAGCGAATTACGTGTTTTGTGGATTACTTCAATGACGGTTTTCAACAGCAGCATGTTAGAGAAGCAAAAAGAGGAAGTAATACCCTTGATCTTGCAATCAGCAATGATTTTTCAAGCATTAAGAATCTGCAGATAAAAGACCACTCAATGGCAGCAATCACAGTGTAGTAATGTGGAATTTAATTAAAGCATTAGCAAAGCACATGATGCAAGAAAGCAAGATTATATGGCATCAGCAAAAAAAAAAAAACACCCCTTCTCATTTCACCCATCCACTCACTCCAAATGTTTGTCTAATTCTGCCTTCAATCTGTTTAAGCTATCAACTTCTACGTCAGATGGAAGTTTGTCCAGCAATCAACCACCCGCTGGCTAAAGGCAAACTTCTACACATCTATCCTACAACTTTCTTTCCTCAATTTGAATTTATGCCCTCTCAGGCTATTATTCTAAGCAAGAGGTAGAATCCCATTAGCATTGAGCATGCTGAAACCATTGTTGGCTTTATACACCTCAATCAGATCAATTCGCAAAGGTACATAGTATCCAGACACTGTAATTTGCAAAACTTAAGCCTTTCTTCGTAAGAGCAACCCTTTGTTCCATTCACTAATCTTGCTACCCTTCTCTGTACTCGTTCCAACAGCTCTATATCCTTCTTAAAATGAGGCCTCCATACATCTGTATACAGTACTCAAGGCGTGGCCTGACCATTGCCTTATACAAGGGGATAACACCACCTTATTTTTTCTAGAAAAATTTCTGTATATCATTGACAAAATACCATGAGCAATTCTTGCAGACTGTCTGCACAATTACCCCAGGTCTTTTTCACTCTATACAACTATCAGTGTAGTACCACACGATACGTTACTCTGGGGTTACTGCTTCCCATATGTAGTACTTTACATTTGTCAATGTTAAACTTCTGTTGCCACCTCTCAGACCATCTGCTCAACGTTTCTAGATCCTGTTGCAGCAGCATACTGTCATTAACAACCTTGCTAACTTTCGTATCGTCTGCAAACTTGGACATTAAGCCTGATATAACATCATCAATATCATTAATGAATACAGAAAACAACAATGGACCCAACACTTAACCCTGGGGGACTCCACTAATAACATTAGTCCACGAAGAGCAGTATTCATTGATTACCACTCTCTGTCTTCTGCCACTCAACCATCGCTTTATCCATAGCAGCAAATTGTCTCCAATGCCCAACTGCTCCAAATTGTGCAGCAGTGTTCCATGTACAACAGTATCAAAAGACTTTCTAAGATCCAAATATATGATATCAAAATTATTCTTTGCATCCAGTTCCTTTGTGACTACATCATAGTATCCAATCAAATTGGTCAGGCAAGACTTTCACTTAAGAAAACCACGCTGTGTCTGAGCTATAACTGATTCTTGTCAAGATGATCCTGCAGTGCTTCTTTAACCAGTGCTTCCATTAATTTTTTCTGGAACAGAAGTTAAACTCACAGGTCTATAATTACTTGTGTCAGCCTTTGATCCCCCTTTGTGAATTGCGGTTACATTTGCACATCTCCAGTCTGTGGGTACCTCCCCTGAGTCCAAGGAAGCTCTCATAATTATGGCTAACGGATTGCTTACTTCTTTGCTGCCTCCTTTAATATAACTAGATAGATCCCATCCACCCCAGGTGCCTTCCTTGTATTTATCTTCAACAATTTCTCCTCCACTTTACTCTCAGTTATTACAAGATTCTCTAGCTTACTGCCAGAGTTGAATACACCTCTGGCATTCCCCTCGCTGAATAACCCCTCATGTGTGAATGTCAATGCAAAATATTCATTCAGTTTGTTAGCTACCTGAGCAGGATCATCAACAGTTGACCCATCGACATCAAGTGGACCAATCTGATTCATCCCCTTCCTTCTAGAGTTTACATAAGTAAAGAACTCCTTGCTGTTTTTCTTTGCATCCCTTGCCAAAGATTTCTCATAATCTACCTTCGCCTGCCTAACCTCCTCTGTAACTTGGTTACAGATCAACTTGTATCTATCATAGGCTTCTGTGTCATGTGTTAATTTGTATGTATTCCATGCAATTTTCTTCTCTGCCATATGTCTCATTAGTTCATCTGACATCCATTTAGGCCTGAACCTTGAACAATATTTCTTAGTTGGTATGTAAAGCCTAGTAGCTTCCAAGATAAGTTCTTTGAATGCTTCCCATTTTGCATTTGCTGTTGGTAACATCATCAGTTGGTCCCACTGTATAGAATTTAAATACTGTCTCAGACCATCGTAGTCGCCTTTACGAAAGCAATAACCCTTCCCTTTACCCCTGATGGTAGTTACCTTCTTGAGTAAATCCCACTTCAGCACACTGTGATCACTGCCACCTAGTGGTTCCTGTATCTTCAGATTCTTAATGCATGAAGAATCACTACTGATAATCAAATCAAGAGTATTGCTCCCTCTAGTTGCTTCCCAAACATGCTGATTTAGAAAACAATCATCCAATAAATTCACAAAAGCCTTGCTAGTGTGTGAGTGACCAACCCACAAATTCCAGTCAATATCTGGGAAATTAAAATCCCCCACTATAAGACTCTCTGGTTTACTGGCCCACTCTATTTCCCTGTACAGTTTCTTATTATACTCATCAGAGTCATTAGACCTATAGCACACTCCTACTCTCACTTTTGATCTCCCAATGCTTATGTCACACCAAACTGACTCGACACTGCACTGTCCAGCGATGTTGACTGGCTTCACTTCCTTGGATTTTATGTGTTTCTTAACTAATAGCATAACCCCTCCTCCCTTCCTATCCTTTCTGTAGACATTGTACTCCCCAAATTCCAGTTCTGCATTACTTATATCTGTGTGACACCACGTCTCTGATATCCCAACAATATCCGCCTTTGATGCTTTGAGCAATGCCTGAAATTCATCAAATTTATTTACCAAACTCCTAGCATTGGTGTACACACAAGTATACATGCACCTGTTCTTTTTCTTAGCTACCCTAACACAACCCATGTGTTTACTCGTACCCCAATGACTCCCAGCAGTCTCTGAAATATCCTGCATCTTATTTTCCAAGCTGCTGCTCATTCCAATAGAAGCAGTGCAAGAATCACTTTCACCTCTGCCAGTGGCTACTGTTAATCTATTAGTCCTTGTGTCCCCCCAATCTAGTAGTTTTCCGACCCACCTAACACTGCCTCGATAGCATCAGCAAACATTCTTGCACCCTTTCTATTTAAGTGTGTCCCATCCCTGTAGAAGCAGTCTCTCCTGTTAACAGTTAGATTAATCAACGCCTCATCTCTAACAGTCTCTCCACTCTGTCTCATAGACATTCTGTTTCTGCTGCATGCCTTTTATATAGATACTTCCATGGGCACTGTTCTTCTGAATTGGCTTCTATAATTACTGTTCTCTCTTCCAAGTCTGAAGATGTGCTGCAACAAGTCAACATTCTTTTACTGTCCAACTTGAAACTCACAGAACCACTTTTGTTCTTCCTCATTTATTCATTCAACTTCCGTTTTTTGGAACAACCTTTCTTCATAAGTATTTAAAATTACAATCTACAGAAGTTCAAGTCTAGTGTCAACAAATATCGTTTTTGACCTTCTCACCCTCCAACCCATGCACAGTACTTAGTAATATAGGTTCAAATACCTCTTGTTTGGGGTTTTCATAAAAAAAAAAAAGCTAAAAGCAAATAAGGCACCTAGTGCTGATGGGATCTATCCTGTTATATTAAAAGAGGTGACAAAAAAGGCAAACGAAGTATATATTTCTAGACTATCTTGTGAATAAACCAACCCTATGTAAATTTTAATAGACTTTTAAACAAGAGAGAGAATTTAAATTCTCTCTCTGCATCAAAAACAATCATTTTTCACTCTCAATATTACTTTTCTTCTTATCAACTACTCACTCCATACAAATCTCAAAAACTCTGCTCAACAATGGTGGAATATTGTTCCCACATCTCAGATGGTGCCCCCAAAACCCCTCTCTCCCTCTTAATCTTCTAGACCAGTGGTATCCAACCTTTGTCCATACAGGGGCCATATTCAAAGTTAGATCTGTTTCACTGGCCATACTGAGTGATTTGAGAAAAATTAGTGTGTTACATCTTCCATATCTTGTTACCTGTAAAAGGAAGTTACTATTTTCATCATATTACAGTTTTTTTTTATTTTCAGGCTATATATAAAAATGCAAATTCCCATACTTTCATGTGCAACAAATCTATGGCAGTGATTTATTTTTTAAATTTTAATAAAATTATAAAAATATGACTTACTTTTGTTTTTAAAAAAATACTTTACTTTTGTTTTTAACTGCTCACTTTAGAAAATTTACAAACTGAAAAGGATCAGTGCTTTTCAATGTTAAGGTGAATAAATAAATATAGTGATACACCTAAAATTGAATATATTCAAAAACTAAGTACGATACACAATAAGATTTAGTGAACAAAACTTATCATTTAATGAGAAAATTTTGGTTGATAATTTACAAATTTTAAAATGCCGTTTTAGTTCACTTTCCACACGGGCTATATAAAAATTATTCTTGGGCCATATTCCGCCTGCAGGTTGGACACCACTGTTCTAGACTATTCAAAAGGGAACATTTAAGTTAATTAATGACTCATCTCTTACAAAGTCTCTCTCTCTCTCTCTCTTACAGATGTTATATTTCTGTTACATGCCTTTTCTATAAATACTTCTGTGGGCACTGTTCTCTGAATTGGCATCTATAATTCCCCTACTTTCTTCTAAACCAGTCCAAACATATTCCAGAAACATGTCATAACCATTCACTATCCAACTCCAAACTTGCAAAACCAACTCACTCTTTTAACCCTTCTGTTTTCTGGAAAAACCTTCCTTCCCATGTATTTCCTGAATTCCGCAGTCTACAAAATTCAATTCTAATAATGTCAACAAGTATCTTCTGCTTCTCAGCCTTCAACCCACACATGCTACCATGGATAAGATTCCAATAAAGATACAGATAGGATGTAATACCTTTTGTGTGATTGCAATTTTCATTAAAAACAAGTAATATAAAAAAAAATGTTTTAAAATCAATTCCTACTTAGGCCAACAAAGAAAAATTTTATTTTAGTTACTTTTTATTAAATAATTACAATTAATGTAAATATGTATATACATATGACAGAATCACAATATTAAGTGGCAAAATAGAAAGCAAATTTCCTTGCAATTTTCCATTTTCCTTTCTATATATGGTGTTGGACTTATTTTTATTCACATGTTTCATTTTCCATTTTGTTCCCTCCTTGACTCAGACTAGAACCCAGAATGAGAAAAGAATCTGAAAAAGAAATTTTTTTCCAGCGATCTACACGCTTCGCCACTGACGGTATTTATTCCTAAATTTATATCCTGCTAAATATCTTATATAAGAGAAATTTTTTTCTCCCATATAAAACTAAAATTAATTAATTAAATTTAATTAATGAATTAATATTTGAAAAAACTGTATTAACATCAAGTGTCATCCACTACAAGTTTAAAAAAAATTATTTGAACTTGAGTGGATGAATAAAAAGTATTTTATTAACGACTGAAAATTTGAAAAAGATATATAAATATATATATATAGGGAGAGTGTGAACTAACAGTAGGAATTGAAAAATCCATCTTCAATGCTCATTTTTCTAAAGATCACATATCACTACTTCTCATCAATTTTTTGGTAAAATTAGAAGATGAACTTTAAAATGAGATCCTGTCCCTTAATTTGATTTTTAATTCAGATAAAAAAAATAACTTTAGTCTTGTTGTCCAAAAATAAATATATATATATATATTTCTAGACTATCTTGTAAACAAACCAAACCTATGTAAATTTTAATAGACATGGGTTCACATCCGCTTGCAAAATTACAAATTCTCCATCCCCTCCTTGTGAGATTCATAAATAGTCCCAAACACCTTACTATACCAAACCAACCATCTGGGCCCATGAACAACCCCCCCCTGCACTGTGGAGGATCAAGTGGTATGGTAGTTGTGCCACTATGCATAGCCCACTTTGTTCAAGAACATAATCACAGAATATGTTACAGGTACACCTTCCAATTAAACAAGAGTGAATACCATAATGGTGTAGAATACTGAAATTCTCACTGACATAATTCTAAAAAATATTGAAATTTCTAGATTTCTCTATTTCTAAGAGTGAGGTTGAACAACCCAGATCAGACCCTTATGTAATGGACATGGGATAGTATTAGATAACTCAGCTGAAGTTGCAGATGAACTCAACAGTTACTTGCATCGATATTTACAGAAGAAAAACCCTTCACGTCAATGAGAAATTATGGGAGTGAAGTTGAAAAAAAACCACGAAAAAGCAGTGTGTTTAGTTTCCCAACACGGAGGACTGTGTGAGTTTTTAAAGAATATAATTTAAAACGACACTGATTCCTATCATAAATCTTATGATCAACATAAAGGAGTGCTGCGAAAAGAAAAGTGTGCAAAGTTACAAAACGAATTAAGAAAACAACAAAACGTACTGAAAACGTATCAGTCAAGAAATTTATCTGCTGTCCATGCCAGTTATCAAGTTGCACATTCGATCGCTTTTGAAAGTAAACCGTTCAATGATGGTGAATTTGTTAAGCATTGTTTGTTAAAAGTTGTGGAAGAATTTGTTCGGAGGAACGAATACGAGACATTAGTTTGTCTTGACAAACAATTATACGAAGGGTAGAAAATATTGAAAAGAATTTGTTCAAACAACATTTGGAAAACATAAAACAAATGAAATATTTTATTGTGGTCCTGGGTGACAGTACAGATATAAATGAAACAGCCCAACTCCTCATCTTCATACGTGGAATTAATAATAATGTTGTACCAGTTGAAGATTTAGCCGATCTACAGCGTATGCACGAAACAACTACAAGTGAAAATCTTTTTGAAAATTTTTGCCAATCTATCGAAAAGTTAGGATTAAAAACCTGGTAGGGGTCACAATTGGCAGTGCAAAAAATGTTATTGGTAAAAATATTGGGCTTATGGATAGAATAACCAAGAAAATTATAGAAATGAGAGTTGAAACTTCGATTGGAATTCACTGCATTGTGCATCAAGAAGTTCTTTATGGAAAAGTATTGGATCTAACATGTTATAAATGTGGTTATTTCAAATGAAAATTTTACAAGATCACATGGCCTTAATGTGGTTGTTGAAACAATACCAAATGTTTCAACACAGAAAACGGGAAACCAATAAAACAACTATCAAATATGGAGTGGCTGTTTGATCTTGCAATTCATACATACATTTCTAGCCATTTAAATGCTCTCGATTTAAAACAAGGGAAAGGAAAATTGGTCTGATTTGTTTGATGACGTCAAAGCATCTCAGAATAAGTTATTTAAATCCCAGTTTAGCAAGACAATTTAGTTCACTTTGAATGTTGTACTGAGCTAAAAGAGAAACACATTTCCAAAGAATCAGTGCATTTCGTTATTACAATTACTTTTTGACAAATTTGAAAGTCGATTTTCTGATATAAAATCCCATGAAGAAAACATAAGCATTTGTTTGAGAACTCATTTACTTCTATGGCTGAAAACTACAATCCCAGATTGGAATTTGAAATTATTGATCTTCAAGCCAAAATATGATTCAAAAATGAGTATATAGACTGAAAAATAAACTAATTGAATTCTACAAGGCTTTCCCATCTGAATATTTTCCGCTAATAAAAGAAAATGCCATGAAAATGGCTACTTTGTTCAAATCAACGTATGTTTCAAGAAGATTTTTTTCACTCGTAAAATCCAATAAATATTTAAAAAGAAACAGAATAATGCGCATTTTTTTTTTTTTTTTTATGAAAACCCCAAACACAAGAAGTATTAGAAACTATAATACTTAGTACTGTGCCTGGGTTGGAAGTTGAAAAGACAAGAGAAGATATTTGTTGATATTATGAAGGAAGGTTGTTCCAAAAAACAGAAGTTGAATGAATAAACGAGGAAGATGAAAAGTTGGTTCTGTGAGTTTGAAGTTGGACAGTAAATGGATGTTGGTTGGTGGTGGCACGTGTTCGGACTGTTTTGAAAGAGAGAGCGGGAATTATAGAAGTCAATTCAGAAGAACAGTGATCATGAAAATATCTGTAGAAAAGGCATGCAGCATTAATGACTCATCTCTAACTCTGTTAGAGATGAATCATTAATTAATCTAACTGCTCTCTTCCGAATATAATCTAGAAGCCTGAGAGAGGTTTTGGGGGCACCACCCCAGATGTGGGAACAAAATTCCATGGTAGGGCAGATTTGCAATTTGTACAGAGTGAACAGCTGTTTGGAAGAAAAGTAACGCCGAGAGCAGAAGAGAAAACCAAGTTTTTTTAGATGCAGAGGAAGCAATGTTTGTAATGTGCTTGTGCCAAGAGGGATTAGAAGTTAGGGTAATCCACAAAAGAGATATATCATCTTGCCTAGAAATCTTAGAAAGATAAGCATAGGAGCAGAAGAATCCTTTTTTGTGAGATATAAAACAGGACTGAGTTTTAGAAGGATTGAAATCAACTAAGTCGTCTTTGCCCCACTGGAGAATTACCTGGAGATCGACATTTAAGGAATTGGTAGCAGATATTCGAGAAGTTGAAGCTGATTGAGCAGGGCAAAGTTTCTCAAAGCAGAAAGTAGAATGCAATGTGCTATCATCAGCAAAACTATGGATAGGATTTCCAGTCAGTGGAAGAAGGTCATTAATATACAAGAGGAAAAGAGTGTGGGAAAGAACTGAATCTTGGGGAACACCAGCATTAGTGGAGAAGTTAGAAGACAGAGAGCCATCTACCATTACCCTCAGTGAGCGATTAGGGAGAAAACTGGATAACCAATTACAAAAAACAGTTGGCAAACCATAAGATGGAAGCTTGTTTAGAAGGCTTTTATGCCAAACATGATCAAAAGCCTTTGAGATGTCAAGAGCAACTGCTTGTGTTTCACTAAACTTTTCCATTGAATTTGTCCATAAATGGGTAATACAAGCCAGAATATCACCAGTGGATCGACACAGATAGAATCCATACTGGCTATCGTTGATCAGACAGACGGTTTCAAGGTAGTTTAAGAGTTGCCGGTTAATTGATTTTTCCATTACTTTAGGAAGAGTAGAAGTAATTGGATGGGAGGGATTTGTCACCCTTTTTAGGAACTGGCTGGATATGAGCAAATTTCCAAGTAGAAGGAAAAACACCTTTGGAAACAGGAGTGAAACAGCATGAAACAGGAGTAAGTTCAGGAGTGCAGGTTTTGAGAACAAGTGGAGAAATACTATCAGGACCTGGAACTTCATCGAGAAATACCATCAGGACACAATCTTCATTATGTATTGAGATTGGCATCACAAATTTGCAACCAAATTTTGAACAATTATTTAAAAATATCCAGCCTCAATCATCTTATTAAATGTTAAGTTCTGTCCAGTAAATGTTATTTTGTATTGTACTTAATAAAATTTTCGAATATTTCAATTTTAGGTTTATCATTATATTTATTTATTCACCTTAATTTTGAAAAGCAGTGATATTTTTCAGGTTGTAAATTTTCTAAAATGAGCATTTAAGAGCAAAAGTAAAGTATTTTTTTTAAAAACAAAAGTGAAGTATTTAAAAAAAAAAAAAAAAAAAAAAAAGAGTCATATTTTTATAATATTAATAAAATCTAAAAAAATAAAGTGCTGGGAATTTGCATTTTCTAAAATATAGCTTGAAAAGAAAAAACGGTAATATAAAAATAGAAGCTTCCTTTTACGAGTAACAAGATATAGAAAATGTGACAATTTATTTTTCGAATCACTATGTGCGGCCCGCGAAACAAATCTAACTTTGAATACGGCCCCCTTATGGGAAAAGGTTGGACACCACTGACTTAGAAATGGAATTCTGAAGGATACCCAGCATGGTTTTGTAAAGGGAAAATCATGTTTAACTAATCTGGTTAGTTATTTTGACAGGGTCACTCAAGAGCTGGACTTGGGGAATAATTTCAACATTGTTTATTTGGATTTCAGCAAAGCATTTGACTCAGTCCCACGTGAGCAGTTACTTTATAAGCTGGAACAGGTTGGAATCACAGGGAAAACCTGTGATTTAAAACCTTAGATGCCGGGTGGCATCAGGGCAGGAGGCAGAGAGTTGTGATAAATGGTTATTCCTCAGATTGGGTTGATATAAGAATTGGGGTTCCCCAAGGATCAATATTAGGAACATTGTTGTTTTTGATTTTCACAAATGACATCGATGAAGGGATAGAGAGCGTGATGTCTAAATTTGCAGATGATGTAAAGATTGGCAGAGTAGTTAATGATTGCCACCAAGCAGAGCTTCTTCAGAATGACCTAGATAGACTTCAGAGATGGTCAGAAAAATGACAGATATGCTTTAATTCAGCAAAGTGTAGGTAAAGTATTGCACCTGGGGAACAGTAATCCCAAAATAACTTATACACTTGGCGGAGTTGAACTAAAGCTGGTAGGGGTGGAAAGGGACTAGGATATTATTATACGGTCAGATATGAAGTTCTCTGGGCATTGTAGACTGGTTGCAAGGAGGGCCCATGATGTCCTATCGATGTTTTATCGAACAATCATTAGTAGAGATAAGGATATCATAATCCCATTATATAAGGCTATTGTTAGACCACACTTGGAATACAGTGTTCAAGTATGAAGACCTAAAGAAAGACATTGTTCTTCTTGAAAGGGTCCAAAGTTTGTTTGTTTTTTTTTATGAAAACCCCAAACACGAAAGGTATCAAAACCTATAGTACTTAGTACCGTGCATGGGTTGAAGGAGAAGTATGGGGGAGAGGGATGCCGGAAACTTTGCTCTAGAGACTAAACATGGGTTTCACCACTTCAAGCCTCCAATAAGCAAAGTGGTGGTATTTCACCGGTTGAAAAGAGATAACTTGCCTGGTGAGATCGGCAAAAGGGCATCCATATGAGGAGAGACTTCGAATGTGAGTTGCAGAGCTTGGAAACTAGGCACCTTAGAGGAGACTTTATTGAGGTATTTAAGGCTCTGAGAGACATAAGCAAAATGAATAAGGACGAAATTTTCACAGTTATAAATTATTCTAGAACTAGGGACCATAATTTCAAGTTACAGGTGGAGTTGTTTAGACTGGATTGCGGAGTTTTTTTTTTAGCTAGCGAGTTATAAATTACTGGAATAAGTTACCTACACGAGTGGTAGAGGCTGACAGTCTGGGGAAATTCAAAGGTCATCTGGATAATTACCTAAGGGAGGAGGGAAATGTATAGGTTGTCCATTTCCTTTTCTCTTATTAATTTTTATTTTTTTATTTTTGGGTTTGGAGAGCAATATGCCGGAATCTTTGAGTAAATCAAAATAGCTACACCACCACAAGCAGAATCGGATGTATTCCAATCTCATCTATAGATTGAGTAGTTTTTTATGGAAAGAGAAAATAAAAGGCATTACTTGAATTTAGAAGAAGCTGTACCTGACGTGACTATCTTATGGCGTTCAGGCTTCAGTTTGTCTCTTTTTGGAAAGGTAGGGCAACCGGTGTCCATCTCTTCTTCTGCAAATATTTCTAGAATCAGATCTTCCTGTTTGGATGAGTACTCTACATCCATCGATGTGTCCTAAATAATCTGTTTTTAAATTCGAACTATGATTATTTGAAGTAGTAGCAATCACTGGCAGAGGAGGAGATTTCACTGGTATTGTAAGGGGCGTACTACTTGCTTGGTCTGAGTGCTTAAGGGAATTGGACTGTTGCTGAGAGAGGACAGCCCGAGCCCAGTCGGAAATTGATATGTTTGTTTGTTTGTTATTTGGTTTTTAGGAGCATTAGCAACTAAGGCCATATTGCTCCGGGGATATGCGGTGGTCATTTCCTGACCTTTCCGCATCCTCCATATTTGGTGGGCACGGGCTCGAACCCCGGTCTAATCAAGAAGCGTGTGCTACGCACTGCTGCTCCTTCCGACCTGGCTACGGAGGCGCCAG
Organism: Mastigoproctus giganteus; assembly: GCF_048544385.1. Classification (NCBI taxonomy): domain Eukaryota; kingdom Metazoa; phylum Arthropoda; class Arachnida; order Uropygi; family Thelyphonidae; genus Mastigoproctus; species Mastigoproctus giganteus. The sequence goes on along the minus strand of NC_143587.1, from coordinate 74,296,062 downwards.
GAGATTGATATGTTTGATGGAACGGTAACATCAGCTTGAGTGGCTATTGTTTGATATTTTTTTTACAATATTGGCATAGGAATGGTTAGGTATACTGGGTACAATTAATTTTCATGCTTCCTGACAACTAACTTTGTTTTCAACTTCATATCTCGATTTTTTTCTCCGTTTTCCATCTCTCACATGTTTTAGAGTAGGCAGGATGGTTGCCTTTGCAGTTGGAACAGATCATTTCTTTTGCCACACAATCACTTTGAATGTGATCGGAGGATCCACAGTCAGGACAAACTGGGTTCCCTCTGCATGTCATTTGAGAGTGGCCATACTTTTGGCATTTATAACATCTCAATGGATTAGGAATGAAAGGATGAGTGTGGCAAAGTAGATATCCTGCTTTTAGGTATCCTCTTTTAACAATCAAAATCTACTACTGAGTAGATTTGGACTGTTAAAGGTGAGAATGATATTTCTGGTAGGTGTGAGTATATTGTCTCCTTTGATCAAAATTCTTTTTATGGCAATTACATTTTGTTCCTGAAGCTGTCCTTTGACTTCTTCCTCCTTCACATTCATCAGGTCCCAACTAGATATTACACCCTTTGATGTATTTAGTGTTGCACAGGGAGTTACTTTCACTGGAATTCCAGCAAAATTTGTCATTCTTAGCAGTTTTCAGAAAGCCTGCGGTTTAGAGTTTCACTAAGTAAGTCCCCTGATTGCAGTCTCTTAACCGTCTTGGAAGACCCTGCAATACTTTCCAGATATTTTTGGATTAGAAAGGGGGATAGCTTACTGAGAGGCTGTTCTGATAGTGGGGCATTATTAAAAATGCAGGTAAGTCTGTCACCAAGGGATTGGTTTTCAACCTCTTTGGTTGAGACAAATCATGGTCATTTTCTGTCTCTGGCCGACAGCTTGTTGGCTCTAAGGATGGAAACAGTGTGTTCCATGTTGGCTCCTTTTAGCCCTGGGCAGATGAACTTTTCGGCCAAGGTTACTGGCCCCTGACACAGGGGGGGGAAGGGGCAGTGCCTGGTGTGACCAAGTGAAATTAGTAGGCGTTAGTCTATTAAATATGAAAAATAAAGAAAGGTTACTTTCCTTCCTTGCTCTCTACCAATACTTTTTATAAAAGAGCTGCTATTAAATAAAAGGATTTATTAAGGAGAGGAACGAAAAAGAGAACTAGAATTCACCTTTTTGAAAATTGCAGTGAAAGCACAGAGAAATCGCTCGGTCACAAATGCTTGGCACCCGGGGTTGCGATATTGATAGTAATGATAATACACCACTGCAACTGGATCTAGAAAAGTTGCGCATAAGCTCAGAGGTGGCAATTGAATTTTAACATCGACAAATGTAAAGTACTGTATATGGGTAGCAGTAACCCTCAAATAATATACCAACTGGGTGGTACTACGATCAGGGTTGTGTAGAATGAAAAGGACCTGAGGTAATTGTGCAGTCAGATGAAATTTTCTGAGCAGTACAGGCAGGCTACAAGAGTAGCTCATGGTATCTTGTCAGTAGTGTACATGAATTTTGCTAGCAGGGATAAGGAGATTGTGCCCTTGTATAAGGCAATGGTCAGGCCAGACCTTGGGTACTGTATACAAGTCTGGAGGCTTCATTTTTGATGTAGAGCTGCTGGAATGAGTACACAGAAGAGAAATGGTGAATGGAACAAAGGGGTGCTCTTACCAAGAAAGGCTTAAGTTCTGAAAATTGCAGCATCTGAAAACTAGGCACCTGCGAGGTGATCTGATTGAGGTGTATAAGGCATTGAATGGCTTGAGCAAGCTCAATGCTAATGGGATTCTTCCTCTTGCTCAGATTACTCACCTGAAGGGGCATAAATTTAAATTGAGGAAAGGCAAATGTAGAATAGATGTGTGGAAATTTGCCTTAAAGCCAGCAGGTGGTTGATAGTTGAAACAAACTTTCATCTGTTGTAGCGAAGGTCAACAACTTAAGTTCAAGGCTGAACTAGACAAATATTTGGAGTGAATGGATGGGCGAAATGGGAAGGATTTTTTTTTTTTTTTTTTTTTTTTTGATGCTATATAAACTTGCTTTCTTGCATCATATGCCTCTACTAATGCTAACATTAAACAGTTTGTGTTATATTCAAGTTCAGAATAGGTTTCACAATTTTTAATTTCTCATATTTCTTTCACAAAATACACTGGAAATGGCTTTGTCAATGAATCTTAAGGCTGAACAAATTATTATTATAGATATATTTTTTTAATTTAACACTAAAGAATATTCATAAATTTGCTATAATTACATAATTCTGCACTTGTCTCATCCATGCAAAAGTACAATAAAATGCAAGCATCTACCACAGCATTCACTGAACTACTAAGCTGTATACATTCAGCTGCACTGTAGTTCTGATGATGATGGACTCCTGTGTGTATATAGAAATGCCTTGTTACGTGGGTTTGCATGTAACAAGCTACACAAGTGTGAGACTAAAATTAAATTATGTGCACTACATAAACATGTGGTATTTGAAGTGTGCAAGTAAATAATACTGCTTTATATCAGATTACAAGAACACAGCAATTCACATAATGTATAATTATATGCCAAAGTTATTCAATTAAAAAATAACTTTTGGTTGCTAAAGGCTGAAACATGGCTAGGAGCAAATGTTCATCTGTTCTCCTTCTATTCTTTGTAACAGCCTCCTTTCATACGTACTTACTGAAAATTACAATCCATGGAAATTCAAGTCCAATATCAACAGTACTTCCTGTGTAAGGTACTTTTGATATTGGCCTTGAAACAGTTACATGCTGCTGTAGAAAACAGTCATCCAGTAAATACAACCTATATACAATATTAAAGGTTCTAATATCTTTTGTGCTTGTGTTCACCATAAAAATAAATAAATAAAAAACTGTAGATCATACATAAATTTCAAGTTGGATTGGGCAAATACCTATATGAAATCAGGTGATAGGAGCCGATTTTATTTTTTCGAAAAATAATCACACCTTCAAACAAATTAATTACTATATATATCTAAGAACTAAAAAATGACAAATTTCAGTCCAGTTACAGAGGTTTATGAGAATTCATTAGTGACCACGTAAAGGTTTTTCTGCTAATATTTATTTTAAAAATGGAACTTCAAATAGTGCCAGGGCCATAATTCGATTCCACTTTATAAAAGAAACAGTAATGTTAAATATCACTAAACTTCGTGCATCACACTTCTCTTATTTCATTGTTAACGTATAAACGCATATTTGAGTTTACAAAATATAACACCACCATATGAAATTTTATTGCAAAGAAAGAGAATGAGCTTCAGATACTTGAAAAACCAAAAAATTGCTCTTACGAAAAGGCAGCACCCACCTATTTTTTCTTGTTTAATTTTGGTTAGAGACATGACACTTTAATCTGAAAGCGAAAATGTTTCCAACGATTTTAAACTTTTGAAATTTTAATAAAGGTATAAAATATAAACTGAAGGAAACTCGGCGTTTATTTCGACACTAGTGCTGAATGCAAAAGTCTACCATTTTAAACACCCTATCCTCTCAGCTTGCATCGATCACGATGTAGAAAGGATGCTGTATTGATATTTACGTGACTCGCTCTGTATAAGAGATGTTCAAATCAGGTCTCAAATCGCGCACCTACTGACAGGCCCTCTATTTTTCTAGAAAGTGGTCATTGTGTTTTAAATAAATGTTGAGTTTAATAGCTCGATACTTCTTTTCTAATACATACTAATACGATATACGGTCCTTACATTTCCTAGACTGTTTTTTTTTAATAATATTAAAATTGAAAATTCGAGAAATTTAAATATCATATTAAAATGAGCATCAGTTTAACGTTCGTATGTTCTGTTTATGTGAAAAATAATGTCGCTAAACGTAGTTAGTGATATATTTTTTTTCTTTTTTTAAAAACTGCCGAATTTAGCTTTCTCTAATTCAATGTCTAGAAACTTCTACCATCGCTTTCAAAACCCCGTATTTTTTATTTGAGATCAAAATGCTGCAATCACCCTGCAGTGGAATTACCCTATGCAGTGCGGTGCCATCTATTGGCATCCAATGAATACATATTGTATTTTACATACAGTTTACAATATACAGTATATACAGTACATGTATCTATGAAATATGTACAATAATGGGTTGAAAAGTGAAGTGGTGACGGAGAGATAAAAATAAAAATAATCATAAAGATTATATGACATTTATTAATTCTACCTCATATATATAAGTTTGTAGATAGAGAATACAATATATATTCTATATGTTATATTCAACAGATATATATAATATATAGAGAATATAATATACATATATACGCTGGAATACCATTAATATCCGGACACCTCTCCAGGGATGGGGAAACAGGTCTTATCCATGCAATACGTCACAGAACCTGCTATAAATATGCACACTGAGCTTCGAACAGACATTTACAAAAGTGGGCATGCTAGATGACACGTTCAACGGAATTACCTCAACGGTTCAACAGAATTGATCACCTCAATAAATGCTAGACGCCAATTAACATGTTGTAAGCAGCGCAAAACCTGGACTGTAGAGAGTGGAAAACAGTCCTATGAACAGACGAGTCGAGGTTCGCACTCTACCAGTCTGATGGCCACCACCGGGAGAAGTCTTCCTACAACTCCTGAGAAAGGGGTACCCCGCCATGATACCACTAATCCTGTTCAGTCCTTCTCTTTAAAGTGTCAACCGCCTTTAGATATTCAGGACAAGTTCGATTGTTAACACCATGTGCAGAGGGCACCTTCCTCCTCCAGCAATTTACAAATTTTGGAGCATCCGCTCTTTGTGTACAGGACTTAAAGGTATGACCACTCCCGGCACAGTGACTGCAGAACTCGCCCGCATCACAGTACCGGGCCACATGGCCATACGCCATACATTTATAACATTGTGTCGGAGTCCACAACTCCCGAACACGGTGTGAGCTCCAATTCAAAAACACTCTTGAATATTTTAAAAGGTATCTCCATACACGTGGGGAAACCTCCACCACTACATTATACCCAGGAGAATTCCTTGCCTTATTTTTAGCGAGTATTTTTATCTCGGAAAGAACTTGGTCTTTATTGACAAATCCGTCAACCAAATTCCTTTCCCACAATTCAGTTTTTAGGGACTCTCGATCTACATCTGAATCAACATCAAAAATTACTAGTCTTGGTAATCGACGAAGGGGCCTTTCAACCTCCATCCCAAGCTTTTGTACCTCCGTAGACTCTTCGATTTTCTTAGCGTCGACTTCAGAAGCAGTTTCGATCATCACCCTTTTATTCCTTATAGGTCGAACTGATACTATCTTGACGTCAGTTAAGACAGGGGCAACTTGTCCCATCAACTCACTCTTAACTTGGTCACTAGTACTATATTTGTGCGCCTTTGCCTTCACAATAATCATTTTATTCTTGGACTTTACCTCACTGGAACTAACAGTCTCTGCATATGATCTTTGAACAGCCACTTCCCGGTTATTCCGGGGCAGAGAAAGGTGATGTATGAACGTCACCGTCGACGTCTGTCTTTTATTGTTTCAGCCAACTGGAGAGCGACAGTGACACAAATCACCGCCGACTTCAACGTGGGAGATGCCAGAAATATCTCCACCAAGAACATCACGGAATCATTAGCCGCAATAAGTAATGGGAGCCGCCCACCCACCAGAGTTCCATTGCTAACACCAGTAACGGGACTCTACTCCTCATGAGCCAAAGAACATCGGAACTGGACTTTGGATGACTGGATAAGGGTCTGCTGATCTGATGAGTCCCGTTTCCAGTTATTTCTAACGGACGGCAGGATGCATATCTGGCGAAAACCGTACGAAGACATGTACCCGTCATGCCAACAAGGAACTTTTCAGGCAGGCGGACGGTCGGTAATGGTCTGCTGCATGTTGAACTGGCACACTCTGGGACCTCTTGTACGTCTGGATACATATTTGAATGGCCCAGGTGATGTTTTCATTCTTGCAGACCATCCTCATTCTTTCATGGTCATCGTCCACCGACAGGGCAATGAACTTTTCTAGAAGGAGAATGCGCCTCCCCACAAACCCATGGTGACTAGAATATGTTTAAAAGAGCATTCTACAGATTTTACCACCAAGAAAGGGCCTCCCCATTCCCCAGATATAGACCCTGTGGATGCCGACCGGGTTAGCCAGGTGGGTAAAGTGCCTGCCTGGCAACCCAAAGGTCGCGGGTTCGAATCCCGCCTCGGGCTTGGATCAAAGTACTGCAAAAACCTTGGGAGGTGCATTATGGCCACAGAAGCCGATGCGCCAACAACTACCAAAAAAAAAAAAAAAAAAAAAAAAAAGTTCCCCAGATATAGACCCTGTGGATCATTGGGATGCTTTGGAAAGGTCCGTTCAACTTTTCAATCCTCCACCAACGAATACGACGGAATTATGGACAGCAGTGCAGCAAGCATGGATGGAAATATTGCGAAACGCTTTCGTGAACTAGTGCACTTAATGCCTCGTCGGTGACTGCCCTTATCTGGGAGAAAGGTGTGCCTACCGGTTACTAGGTAGGCATCCCATGATTAACGTCCACTCAGTGTACAATTCAGTTATAAGGCGAATATCCTGATAAAGATCTGCCTGTTAAAGATTTATTTTGGAAATTCTTGGAACATTTCAACAGTTTCGTTATTCGCAATTATATTGTGTTCATTTCCAGGAGCAAAGCGATGAGGTGCAGTTGAGATCTGTTGACAAACGTCTTAGTAAATTGGGAAAAAAAATAACTTGTTGCCAGTTTCGATGCCACCATAGAAGCAAGTATCTGAAGAGATGAGGATACACTGTAGGAGCTTCCAATTCAATGATCCGTGACCTGATAATAAGTATAATGTGCAGAGACTGAAGAAAACCATTTCTGTACAATGTTTGAACAGCAAAATGAAATGTCAATTGTAAACAACTCAGTAACGATACATTTAATAGACAAGGATCACCTAGATTTCCAACAGTTGCTAAGAAGTTTCCAGCATTTCTATTTTTTTCTCTCTTTGGGTTAGCAGTTGGATTGATAGTCATATTCAGGAAGCTAATAAAAATCAAAAATTAAAATTATTACATATGGGACATCCGTAATTACTTACATAAACCCGTATATACATATTGTCTGTAAATTGCGTGTGTTCTCTGTTCGATCTGACTGGTTTTCTGGACAAAAGAAAACCCAGTTTCAGAGGATGGGGGAAATTTTTGCTTTCTACTCTTGATACCGACTAATTTTTTCACGGAGTGAAAAAGCCAAATTAAAGTTCCTCGCATCATGGATGGGATTCGAACCAGAGCTTTTTCCATCCCGTGTGGAAAGGACGGTACCACTCTGCTGCCTGCGCAGCCTTATTAGCATTAGTGGAGGCATACAATGCAAAAAAGCAAGATCATGAAGCATCACCCAAAATAAAAGAAAAATCTCTCCCATTTAACCCCTCCATTCGTTCCAAATGCCTGTCCAGCTTCGCCTTAAATTTATTTAGGCTATCAACTTCCACGACAAAATATGGAAGTCTGTTCCACACAGCAACTACCCGCTGGCTAAAATCAAATTTCCGCATCTCTGTTCTACAACTGTCTTTCCTCAATTTCAACCTGTGTCCCCTCAGGTTCTTTATCTGAACAAGAGGAAGAATCCCATCAGCATTGAGGTTGCTCAACCCATTCAACGATTTATCCACCTCAATTAGGTCACCTCGCAGTTGCCTAATATCCAGGGGCTGCATTTTGCAGAACATAAGCCTTTCTTGCTAAGAGCACAACTTCCCCCCCCACTAATCTTTTTGCCCTTCTTTGTACACATTTAGAAATAATACATCCCTCTTAAAATGAGGCCTCCAGACGTGTACATAGTAATCTATGTGTGGCTTAACCATTGACTTGTATAACGGGATAATAAACTCCCTTTCCCTGATAGCAAAATTCCTATATATCATTGATAAGGCTCCATGACCTGCCCTGGCAGCCCCTCCACACTGCTCAGCGAACTTCATATTGGATGGCACAATTACCCACAGGTATTTTTCACTTTCCACTTGCCGGAGTGTAGTACCACACAGTTGGTATGTTTCCCTTCGGTTATTATTACCCATATGCAGTACTTTGGATTTGTTAATGATAAACTTCAGTTGCCACTTTTCAGTCCATTCTAGACAACGTATCTAGATCCAGTCGAAGTAGCATACTGTCATTACTGTCGTTAACAACCCTGCCAACCTTTGTTTCAACTGCAAACTTGGACATTAAACCTGATATATCTTCATCAATACCCGTGATAAGTATACAAAACAACAACGGTCCAAGCACCGAATTCTAATGAACCACACTAATAACATTAGTCCACGATAAGCAGTGTCCATTGATTACCACTCTCTGTCGTCTCTCACTCAACAATCCCTTTATCAATTGTAGCAACTTACCCCTAATGCCATACCTCTCCAATTTGTACAGTACTCTTCCAAGTGCAACAGTATCAAAAGCTTTACTAAAAACTAAGTACTGTATATGATATCAAAATTATTTTTGACAATGAGTTCCATTGTGACCACATCATAGTATCAAATCAAATTGGTCAGAAAAGTCTTCCCTTTACCAAACCCATGCTGTGTCTTAACTATTGCTGCAGACTTGTCTAGATGATCCTGCGATGCTTCTTTAACCAGTAAAGGCATTTCCCCCCGAATACATGTTAAACTAACAGGTGTTTAGTTATGAGTGTCACCGTTTGAACCCTCTTTGTGAATTGGTGATACATGAGCACACCTCCAGAACATGAGGATTCCCCTGAATCCAAGGAAGCTCTCATTATTATGGGTAAGGATTTGCTTATTTCCTGTGCTGCCTTGAATATAAGTGGGTTGATCCCGTCCACCCCAGGTGCCTTTTTCAAGTTTAGCTTTAACAATTTCTCCTCCAATTTGCTCTCAGTTATTACAAAATCACTTAGCTCCGTGTTAGAATTTGATAAACATCTGGCACTCCCTTAATTGAATAAATTCTCATGTGTGAACTTTGATGCAAAATACTCATTCAGTTTATCAGCTACCTGAGCATGATCATCAAAAGTCGACCAATCTAGGTTAAGTGGTCCAATCTGATTTATCCCTTTCCTTCTATAATTTACATAAGTAAAGAATTCTTTGCTGTTTTTCTTTGCATTCTTTGCCAAAAATATCTCGTATTTTGTATTCGCCTGCCTAACATATAAATTATCAGGCTTCTGTGTCGCCTGATAATTTATAAACATCCCATATATTTTTCTGCTCTGCCACGAGCCTCATAAGTTTATCTGATATCCATTTAGGCCTAAACTTTGAACATTATTTCTTAGTTGGAATGAAACGCCGAGTAGCCTCTAAAATTAAGTCCTGAAGGCTTCGCATTTAGAATTTAAAAACTCTCTGAGACCCCCCATAGCCACCTTTACGAAAGCAAAAGCCCTTTCCTTTAGCCTTGATGTTAGTTACATCATTGAGTAATTCCCACATCAGTATATTGTGTTGACTGTAACCCAGTGGTTCCTTTATCTGCAAATTCTTACTGCATGAATAATCACTGCCGGTAATCTGATCAAAAGTATTCCCTCTAGTTGCCTCTCGAACATATTGCTGTAGTAAATTCTCATCCAATAAATCCACAAATATCTTACTAATGTGCGAGTGACCGATCCACACCTTCCAGCCAATATCTGAAAAGTTCAAATCCACCATTATTAGATATTCTGATTTACTGCCCGACTGTATTTCTCTGCACAATTGCTGATTATCTCATCAGATTCATTTAGCCTATAACACACACACACATACTCTCATTTTTCCTTTCCCAGTGCTTATGTCATACCAAACAGACTCAACACGGTATTGTCCACCAACATCAATTGGATGCACTTCCTTAGATTTTATGTGTCTCATCTAACAGCATAACCCCTTCTCCCTTCCTGTCTATCCTTTCTGTACACATTGTACACCCCAATTTCCAATTCTGCACTGCTTATGTCTTTGTGACATAAGCAGTGCAGAATACGTCTCTGATATCTCAACAATATCTGCCTTTGACGTCTTGACTACCACTTCAAGCTCATTAAATTTATTAACTATACTCCTAGCATTGGTGTACATGCAAGCATATATGCACCTGTTCCTACTCTTAGTTACCCTAACACATCCAATGTATTTATTTGTCCCACTATGACTCTTAGCAGTCCTGGAATTCACCATTGCCTTCCTTTACAGGCTGCTGCTCATTCTAATAGAAGCAATGCGTGAATCACTTTGGCCTCTGCCTGCGGCCATTATTAACCTTTTAGTTTGTGTAACCCCCCCCCCCCAAGCTAGCAGTTTCCGACCTACCTAACACTGCCTCGATTGTATCAGCAGATATTATTGCACCCTTTCTATTTACGTGTACCCATCCCTGTAAAAGTAGTCCCCCATCTTGTGAACAAGCACAAATTAGGCTGAAAAAATTCTACCTCTTGAGCCTTGCACAATCTCTCCAATGCCGAATTGATCGACAAGGTTCTCATCATATACTCCTTCCTATCGTGTCTGGGCAGAATTACAGACAGTTTCAATTCTTTTTTGCAACATTGATCTGTACTTGTTGAGTAAATCTGCAGATCTTTTACTCTTAATGTCATTAGTTCCAAAGTGTACAATAATATCACCTTTCGTGCCCTTAAAAGATGATATCTGCTCTACAATGTCATCACTTTCGCCCCTGTTAGAAATACCCTGGTTCTGCTTCACCTATCCTTCTTGCCTAGCATATTCCCCGTCTCCCTGACAATAGAGTCACCAGGAAGGTGACCAGGGCTTAGGAAGGTAATATGTATCCCTTTCCTAATATAATACCTAATATTGTAGCGCCGGTGCGGAGACGGCACAGCATGTTAATAAGAATGCCAAGAGAAAAGACCTTTTGATTGTTTCTAATTGTGATTTTACAATAAGATGGCTCCTCCTTACCAAAAGCTAATTCTAGAACTCAGCTTGAGCAAATTGCCTCCCCTGCCTTAACGATCCTCCAAAATTGGGCAAACAACCACAAGTTAGTCATCTCTGGGGAAAAAACCCATCTTCTTACCAGCTGTGTGCTATGGTGCAGCCATATGGTTCCCTCGTGCCATCATTGCCCGTAATAAAGCAAACCTACATACAATTCAATGCAATATCCTACTCACTGTGACTAGAGCTTGCCGCACAGTCAGTAATCCTGCCCTGCAGGTCTTAGCAGGTACTCTTCCTCTGGACCTGGAGGTTATTCGTCGCGGCTTTGAGGAATTCAAAAAGAAAGAGAGGAATTTCCACCACCATTCTGGATATAACACTCGATCTTGCTAATGATCCAAAAAACGAAATGAAACAGATCTACTCTAAGCTCTTCCAGCATTGGCAAAGATCTTGGGAGCAAACAACCAAAGGTGAAACAACTAAAAGATTTCTTCCACAAGTTATGATAACTGCACCAAAACCTCCTCCGTGGTACTCACCAGGCCTTCACGTCTCGTTCTTCCTCACTGGTCATGGATCGTTTCGGGCCAAGCTGCATGCCCTGGGTCTCACCGATTCTCCTCTGTGCACATGCGGTGACAATGAAGACTGGATTCACCTCATGTATAATTGCCCTCTTTATGATCTACCCAGAAGTCTCCTAATTACCAGAACTGGAAATATACCAAGTGGGCAGGAACATCTCTACATAATTGATGAAACCAACTACAAAGCCTTCACTACTTTTGCCCAGAGTGTATTTGAAATGCGCCAAATTCACCTACAGGAAACTGTTCAACGCACCCCCATCTTATAATGAACCCAAAACTCAATTCACAGAACATATCCTGAATGGAATCAAAGAAAACACAAACAGGATATTGATCTTTATCCTGACCTAACAGGAATCTCTCGACGTTCACAAAGGAAACTATCTGACAAACCCACGAACCCAAAAATTACTTTTCTACAATAGACACAAGAACTCCAAGCAATCCTCGAGCTTCATGAATCCATGTGCCTCCTCTCATCCCCTAAGAGAAGATTATCCAAGTCCTCTACCCAGTGTGGGACACTGCTCATTGCCTACAAGTCACCCTTGGATGAAGAAGATTAAATTGCTGACACTGGGCCCCTTGCCCAATGTGGGACCCACTCCTTGCCAGCACCTCTTCTCTTCAAGTTGTAGGACAATATCCGATTTTCCTACTTGTGTAGGAACTCATATAAATACTCCTCTGGGAGTGGGACTGGCATTTGACATCAAATGCAGGGTCATGCTATTAGGCAATCTGACTTTGTGGGTCACTTGACCTCACAATCTTTTCTCTTCTTCCTGAGGTAGGGTGGGCTCCCCCCCCTTTGTGGGAGCCCACCCTACCTCGCCCTCTTTTTTCTGCTTACCTTCTTTCTTCACCTCAATCTCTCACCCCTTCTCCTATTTCAAAAAAAAAAAAAAAAATTTTATTTTTATTTTATTTTTTTTATTTTTATTTTATCATTATTTTTTTTATTTTATTTATTTATTTATTTATTTATTTATTATTATTATTTTATTATTTATTTATTTATTTTTATTTTATTTTATTATTATTTTTTTAATTTTATTTATTTATTTTTTATTTATTTATTTTATTTTTTGTTTTATTTTTATTTTATTTTTAATTTTTTATTATTATTATTTTTTTTTTATATTTATTTTTTTATTATTATTTTTTTTTAAATTTATTTTATTTATTTTTATTTTTTTTGGCTCTCTCTCCCTGGGAAGCTCAGGCGAACCCCAGGGTCGGCCAGCCAGAGTTCTCTTCCCACATACCTGGTCCGACTCCCAGTGCCAGTGACGGTAACTAGCGGTCTGTGGTGTTCCACGAACCCTAGGCCAAGTGGCCAGATGAACAACATAACCCGCACTAAGCAAACATGAACATACACTAACATATGCTATCTGGCCTTGACAGTACTGTACTGTCTTACTTCACAAGAGATTCAAATGCGGAGTTGTGCGAAAGCACCGGTGCCGCTTGTCAAAAAAACACTATGTCACACTATGTCACTATGCCCTTTGAAACAAAGTAGAGGAGATTTGTGAAAGAATTGGGATAAAGACAGTACGATACAAGCTATGGAGAGTATTGTGTTTTATTACTCATTCTTTCCAAGAAATTCTGAAGAGTATTGCTGTAATGTTCCTAATCTTTTTAGAGAGATGCTTTGCGTAGGGAAGGCCGGACGGACATCTAGGAGAATACCAAGATGTTTGTGTGTGGACACAAAAGGAATCGAATTGACTTGATATTTTATGACTGTCGACCTGACATAATTTTGTCTTTCCTTACAAAGGTCATAATTTTTATTTATGTCACTGAAGCTGTGAGCTTGTTTTGTGTGGCTCAGTCAGATAGTCTGTAGAGAATATTATTTGAGGAAGTTTCTAGATTCCTTCTGGAATTTGCGTGATAAGAATGGCGTAAGCTCTTTTATTTATATTGGTCAGGTCATCATTGAGGAGAAGCCAATCATTTGGGACTAAGTTCCACACTAGTGCTCCAAGTATAGACCTTTGTGAGCAGCCTCGAGTAATATGTCTGGATTCAGGCAAGTATTTAGTTTGTATTTGGACAGAGCGATTAATAAAGCATTCCTTTATGAGATGTTATAATAACTGAGGGTAATTTGCAACTCTAAGACAACGAAGGACACCCCCCCCCCCACCTTTGTGTATCGAACGCACTTTCATGGTTGTGTGAAGAATTTTACGTAACCAACAGCTTTATTCATATTCTCTTCAGAGACTACAAAGGAGTTACTGAGGATGACTTCCCGCCACTAGAAGCTTTTTGTTTTCTGCAGATGTGTGCTCGTGATCAGTATTTCTTATCTGCTGTATTGTTTACTGATGAAACTGTATTGACTAATAATAGTGTGGTCAATTTTCACAACGCTCATCGATGGGCTGTCGAAAATCCTCGTGCCTGTGTTCAATCAAGAGACCAGTAACAATTCCTTCGGACCTATTATTCTACTTGGAAGAGGAACAGGAACATCCTACTGCAATTTTTAAAAGAACATTTAAATGAGTTGTTGGAAGAAGTAACAATTGATGTCTTTTGCCGCATGTGGTTTTATGCAAGATGGTTCTCTGCTCTACGTGTTTTATGCATGTTGCTAGAATTTTTTTGGATGATGAGTACTTAGTAAACGTATAGGTCTTGTAAGACCCATTTCCTGTACTGCCCGCTCCTCGAACCTGAATCCCTGGATTGTCTCTTGTGTGACCATCTGAAAGCCATTGTTTTTTTCTACATCAATTGACAATATTGAAATGCTCTGCCTACGTGTGAAACAAGGCTGAGAGCAAATCAAACAGACACCTGGAACTTTTGAGCAGGTGAGGAGTGCTATGATGAGGCGTTTCAAGGCTTATATACAGGCGTACGGCGGTCATTTGAGTATTTCCTCGAAACGTAAGCAAATCGTTTCTGGGATACAAAACTGGCTGTAACTGGGAAACAAGGCGAAATCAGTCCTATATTTACGTGAACTCTTTTTTTTTTTCATTGTTTTTAGGTCCTAAATCCGTCCATAAAGTGGATTCCACATGTATTCAGGGCCTGTGGAACACGATATGTTTGATAATGGACATGTTCATTATATATGTTCACATGTTTGATAATGGACATATTCATGTACATAGGCACTTCGCTAAAATGCGCCACCAGGACTTAGGACAGAAGTCCTGGTGGCGCATTTTAGCGAAGGAAATGAAATTAATATCATGTGTATTAATTTCATTTCCTAAAATTTATTACTACCCAAAGATTAGTTTATAAATTTAAAAATATATATATAAAAATGAAACAAATACAGTACAACAAAAGATATTAATATAATAAATATGTAATAATATACGTAAATGTAAATATTGTATCTATATGTATACAATATTTACAATTCATTCATATGATAAAATGAATTACATTTACAATAATTATTAAATTTTGAATAATTACATCACAATATAAACTACAATATTAAAATTTTGAATAAAACCGAAGAAGTGCGTAGCATGACCATCAAAGAAGAGCTACTGCAGTTTAGCCGCACAGTCACCGGGCCGAGCCGAGCCGAGCCATTTTAGTACCTCAGGCAAGAATGAAAAATTACGCCCTACTGTTAATGATGGCAACGTTGGTAGTTATTTAATTTTTCTTTTGGCGCCCCTTTCAGCTTTTAACCTGAGGGAAGAGCCTCGTTCGCTTCACCCTCGGCACGGCTCTGCTCACAGAGTAGTAATACTTCACACAGTAGTATTCTACTCACCATAACTCGTGCCTGCTGTACGGTGGGCACCTATGCCCTACAGACCCTGGCAGGCGTGCTTCCCCTTGATCTAGAGGTGGTGCGGTGTGGGCTAATGTACCTGCTCTCTAGAGGAATCCAAACGACCTTCATAGGGATACGCAACAGATCCGGCGAATAATCGGAAACAGGAAAAAACGCGGCTGGTGCTGCACCTGCGGCAGGCATGGCAAGAGAGATGGTCCAACTCCTGTAAAGGAGAAAAGTCATACTTCAAGTCAGCAGAGTCTACTCCAGAACCCCACATTGACTCTTCCCACGATTACACACTACATACCTACTGACGGGTCATGATGTCATAAATTCCAAGCTAAATAATATGATAATTGTAGACGACCCAAATTGTGGATGCGGAGAGTTAAAGACTTGGCAACACAAAATGTATGAATGTGAATATTATGAGGATCTCCGAAGCATCCTGATCACCAAGACTACACACCGTCCTTGTAATCTGGAACACCTTTTACTGTACACGGAAGAAGAATACAAAACGTTCAGTAAGTTTGCGCAGGATCTTTTCGCAAGGAGAAGGACATTGATTGCGCTGCACAACAATGCAGAAGATTAACAAAGTAGACCCTAGACTCGCACCAAATGAGCAAGAAAAGAGCAGCAAAGAACCTAAGTTAGGGAATGGTGCCCCCATCAACAAAACTTTACTGACTGAACACCCAGAAATGACACCTAAACTTGGCGCTACTAAATCGAAAAGGCAATGAACGAAGATGAGGATGCCTATGGCGACACGACACTGATGATGGATATGTCCCAAATCAGCCTCATGTCTGATGGACCAGAACTGACTACCCACAATGCGCCAAGTAGTAGTAGTACAATATTCCCTACCAAAACCGAAACTAGCAAATGGAAGAACTGGAAATACAACTGAAGTATGACAAATACCAACTAATGGAACGATCTTCTAGTTCCCAAGTCGGTGTGTTAGGAAGAACCACATCCTGAATCTGACCTTCTGCCATTTGGCGATCTAAACCAGGTGCCCTAACCTGGTTTCTTTAAATCCCCATTCCCTGGCAGGAGGAGAGTGGACGGTTCCCGTCTCCTCCCCTCCCTTGCCTCTCCACTCTTCTCCCGATGGGGCCTGTCCCCACTGATCTTCAAGGGGATGCCTTCCGTATTGTTACCATATCTCTGTCTGTTCCCCCCCCCAGCCTTCAGCCTCTCCTCCTACTCAAACTTAACATAATATGCTCATAAGTAACTTAATTGAACTAGCGCAAAATTTAACCCTATCACTTACACCTCTCCCCAGTTCGGCTGTAAATTGATCGTAGTGCTTCTTTTTTTTTTTTTTTTTTTTTTTCTATAGGTCTCTGCAACTGAAATCTTCGGAAACTAGGTAGTAGGGCCTACCAGAGTAATTAAAAATCTACTGTGTGCCTGACCTGCCTCATCGTGTCAAAGTGTGGGCAACGGTGGGTCCCATTAGGGGCCCAACATTAAATGGTCAGAAGAACAACAGAAAAAAACACTACATGACATTTCACTCCCCACACCCTTTTAAATCTCTGGCCTCCACAGAGTACTGTGATGTACAAACAGAGTACAACGCGGAGATAGGGGAGACCCCTGGTGCCGTCAGACAACTAACACACCTTACAAACACAGTAGTAATGCTCTGTGGTTTAGTCTAAAGATGAACAGTGCGTAACGCTGTCCAAAGCGTTCAGTTTCCTCCAGACCTCGCGGTGATATGCCATTTGTAGATAGAATCCTGGCTCTTCTTTTAAAAGTTTTATTTATAAACTCTAAAAACAATTTAAATAAACTTTTATCTAAAAATAATTCTGGAAGAGAACCAACATTTAATACAATACTACTTCTTTCTAATTCGGATCTAATATTTAAGTAATTATAACATTTGAGAGAAATGTGAAGACCGGTGAAGACACAGACCAGCGGAACCAAGCCAAACCTTCGCTTGAGGTTCAGACTGAACCAGTCTGAACCTCAAGCCATACTTCGTGAGGAGAAAGCACGCATTTATACCAAACTGAAGCCAGGGCCGCAATTTAAAATTTACTTTCGAGCCGGAGGGCAGAAATGCAACTCACTTTGAACTTGCTCTGCAAGGAGGTATCTCCACCCCACTCCCGATGGACAAGGAGTTCGTCCTAGACTTGTTTACGAATTAAAATCCGCTAGCACAGGCATAGCATTTCAGATCTACGACATTTGCGTCCAGCATCCCCCTCTCCCCATACTTCTCCTTCAACCCATGCATGGTACTAAGTACTATAGTTTTTGATACCTTTCGTGTTTGGGGCTTTCATAAAAAAAAAAAAAAAAAAGATCTACCAACAACAGTCTGGAATGTTAAGAGTTTGAAGGGGTGGGAAATGGTGTGGAAAAGGCTAAAAAAAAAAATTTCCACTTGTAAGGACAAGAAATGAATTTTTTTGTTTATGGGAATAGATCGCAGGCCTTTTCCACGCATGGTATCCAGAAACGGTATTCGTAAGCAATGCGCTAATCATGTGGGCGATGTCACCGAGTAAAATACTCTCTGGGCGAGTATAGGGAAAAGAGAGGGATATAGTTTTAGCATTCTAGGGACATTTTTGAAATATATATATTGGTTCCACTCGGCTGTCTTGTGTGGTATTGGATTTCTTGAATTACGTCGTATTATTTTGTAATTGTTATTCTCAAGAAAATTGGGTATTTTGTGCCGTGCATGTCTTTAGTACTTTACGTTTATTTGCGTTGACTAATGTAAGATGGCTACGAATGATGTTGAAATTTCGCCTCTCCGGTCATTGGATGATTTTTTTCTTGATTCAGCAAGATTTCAGATTCCAAATTTTAAAGAACCGGATAAATGGATGAAGAGAATACACAATAACCTCTTGTACTATCAGACAAATTACTTTTTTGCTGCGTTAGCGCTATTTTTGCTGGTTGGGTAAGTTTCCTTTCACTCTCCGCCATTCGATGTGATAGTATATAATAAAAAAAAATTAGTTTTTTTTTCTGTGTAAATTAATTTACTGCCGATTTATTTCGGTGCTTTGGTCCTGTTCTGTGTTTATCGGCACCATTTTGATGTTTTTTCCCGGCTTCTAAATACAGTGCAGGAAAAATTACGGAAAGTTTCCTTTCCCACTGTACCATCGAAAGGAAGGCTTGTCAAATTCCAGTGACCCCTGCCCAAGACCCTAGAGGAGTACCAGGCGCCATCCCAACTGCCTAAATGGGTGTCAGATCAACTAATGAGACATATGGCAGAAAAGAAAAAAGCATGGGATACATATAAATTAACATGTGACACAGAAGCCTATGGTAGATATAAGTTGATCTGTAACAAGTTACAAGGAGGTTAGGCAGATTACAAGAAATCTTTGGCAAGGGATGCAAAGAAAAACAGCCAAGGGTTATTTACTTATGTAAACTCCAGAAGGAGGGGGATGAATCAGATTGGTCCACTTGATATCGATGGTTCAACTGTTGATGATCCTGCTCAGGTAGCTAACAAACTAAATGAATATTTTGCATCGGCATTCACACATGAGGAGTTATTCAGCGAGGGGAATGCCGGAGGTGTATTCAACTCTGGCAGTAAGCTAGATAATCTTGTAATAACTGAGAGTAAAGTGGAGGAGAAATTGTTGAAGATAAACACAAGAAAGGCACCTGGGGTGGATGGGATCTATCCAGTTATATTAAAGGAGGCAGCAAAGGAAGTAAGCAAACCCTTAGCCATAATTATGAGAGCTTCCTTGGACTCAGGGGAGAGGTACCCATAAACTGGAGATGTGCAAATGGACCCCAATTGACAAAGGAGGATCAAAGGCTGACACAAGTAATTATAGACCTGTGAGTTTAACTTCTGTTCCAGGAAAATTAATGGAGGCGCTAGTTAAAGAAGCACTGCAGGATCATTTAGACAAGACTTCAGTTATAGCTCGGACACAGCATGGTTTTCTTAAGGAGAAGTCTTGCCTGACCAATTTGATTGGATACTATGATGCAGTCACAAAAGAACTGGATGCAGGGAATAACTTTGATATTATATACTTGGATCTTAGAAAGGCTTTTGATACTGTTGCACATGGAAGACTGCTACACAAATTGGAGCAGTGTGGCATTGGAGGCAAATTGCTGCTATGGATAAAGGGGTGGTTGAGAAGACAGAGAGTGGTAATCAATGGACACTGCTCGTTGTGGACTAATGCTATTAGTGGAGTCCCTCGGGATTCAGTGTTGGGTCCATTATTGTTTTCTGTATTCATAAATAATATTGATGATGGTATATCAAGCTTAATGTCCAAGTTTGCAGATGATATGAAGGTTGGCAGGGTTGTTAAGGACATTACTGATGCTATGCTGCTGCAACAGGATCTGGAAAGGTTGAGCAAATGGGCTGAGAGGTGGCAAATGAAGTTTAACATTGACAAATGTAAAGTACTACACATGGGAAACAGCAACCCCAGAGCAACGTATCAACTCTGTGGTACTACACTGACAGTGGTAGAGAATGAAAGGGACTTGGGGGTGGTTGTGCAGGCAGATATGAAGTTCTCTGAGCAGTGCAGATGGGCTGCAAGAGTAGCTCATGGTGTATTGTCAATGATATATAGGTATTTTTCTAGCAGGGATAGGGAGGTGATTATTCCCTTGTATAAGGCAATGGTCAGGCCACACCTAGAGTACTGTTTACAGTTCTGGAGGCCTCATTTCAAGAAGAATGTAGAGCTGCTGGAACGAGTACAGAGAAGGGCAACAAGATTAGTGAATGGAACAAAGGGTTGCTCTTACGAAGAAAGGCTTAAGTTTTGCAAATTAGTGTCTGGAGAATAGGCACCGGCGAGGTGATCTGATAGAGGTGTATAAAGCCTTGAATGGTTTGAGCGTGCTCAGTGCTGATGGGATTGTGCCTCTTGCTCAGAATAATCACCTGAGAGGGCATAAATTCAAATTGAGGAAAGACAGATGTAGAATAGATGTGCGGAAATTTGCCTTTAGCCAGCGGGTAGTTGGTTGGTGGAACAGACTTCCATCCATTATTGTGGAAGGTGATAGCCTAAATAAATTTAAGGCTCAGCTGGACAGGTATTTCGAACGAAAGGAGGGGTGAAGTGGAATTTTTTATTTTTTTTTTTGGTTGATGCTGTATAAGCTTGCTTTCTTGCATCATATGCCTCTATTAATGCTAATTGATGAACAATCTAAGTTGGAAGTGAAGATAATGAGGATGCAGTTCCCTTGGTGCGGCCTATATAACATGGGCTATTATTTGTTACAAATGAAGACAATATTTCAAATCAGTTTATCAGAAAGACTTAATTGATGCTTATATCACATGTATGAGCAGCTTTCTTTGCAATTGTTGATTACTTATTTGCCATTATTTCACACTAGTGGCTTATCCAGGTACCATCGTAAGGTGGGGCATGGTGACCAGTCTTTTGAATTTTTTTTTTTTTTTTAGAATGCATCCCGTGTAATTTTCCTTTAATTTCAAATTTTTGGTTAAGGGGGCATATGCTTTCAGTCAAACTACCCCCCCCCCCCAAATACACACTTGTTTTATGCTGTTCTGATAGCACTTGCAATTTAATGTTTAATTCATTCCTGTTTAGTAATACCGTGACTTCATTGGACCTGTCACTCATTGATTGATTTACCCAGAACGTTACTGTTCATGTTGGTTGAGATTCTAGGACAGTTGGTTAATGGCTGAATCCAGGAAAAGACCTAGCCAGGTAGTGATTACAGCCAAGGCCAGTAGTGTTTGTAGTATGTTACTGCTGCAAGGGTGAACAAAATTGTTGAGAGCTGCTGAGGCCAGCTGCAGCTAGTCTCCTGATAGCATGGTAGATGACTTTCATCAACCGGTGAAATACCACCACTTTGCTTATTGGAGGCTTGAAGTGGTGAAACCCATGTTTAGTCTCTAGAGCAAAGTTTCCGGCATCCCCCCCCCCAATACTTCTCCTCCAACCCATGCACGGTACTAAGTACTATAGGTTTTGATACCTTTCGTGTTTGGGGTTTTCATAAAAAAAAAAAAAAAAACAGATGGCAGAACAATCATTACCCAGGTTCTGGAGCATCTAGATAAGCATCATAGCACAAATACTGTATAATTCACTTGCAGGCTAAAACTGATAGATTGGCCTCTCTAAGAAGGATTTGGAACAATGTTTGTCATTTGTATAGACAAAAGAGGAGGAGCAGAGAAAATTTTGGAAAGTTAAAAACTTGTGGCAAATCTGAATGTGAAATCCACCAAACTTTGCAATAGGTTTGCTTACACACATCTTGATTTCTCAGTGGTGACATTTTTTCATTGGGAATCCAGTGTTGAAGACACTTCTTAATCTGGAAGACCCCAATATGTTAGAGGATTAACAAAATTATTGAAAAAAAAATTCAATAAATTTTTCAAGAAGATCTAAGATTGACTTATGATAAGATTGCATGTGTTGGTAACATTAACCATGGTACAGTTTATATTTTGATGGAATATTTGGTAAACTAAAAATTGCTTGTTTGCTGCTCCACCTTCTTCCTGGAGGCAAAAATTATCAGTGAGCCGCATTGTGGTTGCCATCCTTTTAACATTGAATAACTGAAATTATTGATGTATGGTTTGAACCTTAAAGAAAACATCAGTCAACTCAAGGAAAGTTAAATGGAAACCAAACAAAATGAAACAAATGGTTTTATTTTGCTTCCTGAGGTTTTCTTTACATTCATCAGATTCCTCAAGATCAGACAGTAAAGGAATTTTTGCATTTCATTTATAAAAAAAAAAAAAAAAAAATTAAGGTCTGCATTGCCGAAAAAGGAACCAGACTTGTTAAAGCAAGGGCCTTTGACTCTGTGTGACAGTATTTCTTGTTATAAGACCACTATGGTAATAAAGTTATTACAAGAATATAGCTGAGAGCTCTGCGATAGCCACATGGAGAAAGAGGAGAGAAAGAGGTTATAAGATGGAAAATACAAGGACACAGCATATTTATTGGTCACATGGGTTTGAACCACAGCGAACACAAATGCATGTACTGCTGTACAACCTCTTGACCACTCAGATTGGCAGAATGATGCAAGAGAGCAAGCTTATATAGCTCCAGCCAAAAAAAAATACAAGTAACCATTGTCACCTTCTCTCATGTCATTTATCTGTTTCCTTCCAGTATTTATACAATCTCTCCTTAAATTTAGATAAGCTTCTAAATTCTACAAGTAGAGGAAAGTTTATTTCAACAGTTAGGCAATCTTTGACTGAAGGAAAACTGAGACATCTTAGTCTACAATTATACCCTCTGAGTTTAAATGTGCTCCTTGTGTATGATATGTGACTAAATGTAAAAATTCTGTTTCGTTTACTCAAATCTTTCAAGATTTTAAATTAGGACACCTCAATTAGGTCTTCCTGCCAATGCCTAGTTTCCGTGTCTTATAAAACTTAAGTCTCCCTTGATAAGAATATACCTTTATTCCCTTAACTAGTCTTATTACTCTTTTCTGCACCCTCTCCAACAGGGCCACATCTTTCCCAAAGAGGAGATTCAAAGACTGCCATATTCAGAGTGAAACTCAACCATTGTTTTACATAATGGAATAATCATGTCTTTTTTTTTTTTATGGAAAAGTTCCTTATATCATTGACAGAAATCTATGAGCTGTCCTAGCAATCTGCCTGCATTGTTCAGAAAATTTCATACCATATTGTATTACTCCATAGTCCATTTTGTTATTTACTATTCTTTAATCACAAGCAGAATGTTATCTAGAATTATTCCAATCACATATAAGACCTTCCAGTTCCCAGTGTCAAATCTCAGCTCTCATTTATCAGCCCATCCAAATAATTTAACAAAGTCTTGTTGAAGTAGAATATCCTGATTACTATCATTAATAAGAGTATGCCAATCAGTTCATGAAGCAAACTAGACATTGAACTTTAGATGCATATATCAATATCAGTAATGAGTATTATTATTATTGTTGGCATACGATTCAAGGAAAAAAAACTCCCACATTAATGAGTATCATTAATGTCATTGTATCATAGGTATCATAAATATCAATGAGTATCATAAATATCATTAATGAGTATTATTATTATTGTTGGCATATGATTCAAGGAAAAAAAAAACTCCCGCATTACCTGTCCCCCCACTTCCAATAATTTGTCTAGTTCTTCCTTGAATTTATTCAAACTGCCCGCCTCCACAACACCAGATGGAAGTTTGTTCCATCAGCCAGACACCCACTGGCTGAAGGCAAACCTCTTCACATCTATCTTGCGATCAACCTTCCTCAATTTAGGCGCCTCCATAGCCAGGTAGGAAGGAGCAGCAGTGTGTAGCACACACACTTCTTGATTAGACCGGGGTTCGAGCCCGTCACCACCAAATACGGAGGATGCGGAAAGGTCAGGGAATGACCACCGCATATCCCAGAGCAATATGGCCTTAGTTGCTAATGCTCCTAAAAACCAAACAACAACCTTCCTCAATTTGAATTTACACCCCATGTGTGTAGTCTGTACAAGAGAAAGAATGCCACCAGCATTGAGCTTGCTCAATCCATTCAATCTTAAAAACCTCAGTCAGACCATCTCACAGGTAACTAGTTTCAAGACACTGCAATTTTTAGAACTGAAGCCTGTCTTGGTAAGATCACCCTTTGGTTCCCATCACCAGTCTCGTTGCCCTACTCTACACCTGTTCCAGCAGATATATATATCCTTCCTAAATGACGCATCGAGACCTGTATGCAGTACTCAAGATGTAGTGCAGTCCGATATGAAGTTCTCTGATTTGCTCAGAGAAATTTATATCTGACTGCACAATTACTCCCAGGTGTTTTTCATTTTCCACTGCCCTGAGTACATTTATACAATAAATACATACAAAGAAAAACGGCAAAGACCTCTTTATTTAAACTCTTGAAAGATGGGGGTGAATCAAGTTGGTCCACTTGATCATGCTCTGGTAGCTGACAAACTGGATGAGTATTTTGCATCTACATTCACGCATGATGAATTCTGTAGGGAAGTGAGGCCAAAAGCTTATCAAACTCTGACAGGGAGCAAAATGGAAGAGGAATTGTTGAAGTTATACATAATAAAGGCACATAGGGTGGATGGGATATATTCAGTTATATTAAAGGAGGCAGCAAAAGAAGTAGCAATATAACCCTTAGCCATAATTATGAGAGCATCCTTAGACTTAGGGGAGCTCCCTACTGACTGGAAATATGCACGTGTATCTCCTATTCACAAAGGGGGGGGAATAAAGGGCGATAAAGAGTAATTACAGACCTCTTTGTTTAACTTCTGTTCCAGGAGTCACTGGTTAAAGTAGCATTGCTGGATCATCTAGACAAGACTGCAGTTATAGTTCAGACACAGCATGGGTTTGTTAAGGGAAGTCTTGGCTGACCAATGTAATTGAATACTCTGATGTGGTCACAAAGGAACTGGATGCAAAAAATAATTTTGATAAATAATTTTGAACTGGATGCAAAAAATAATTTTGATATCATATGCTTGGATTTCAGGAAAGTTTTTGAAACTGTTGCATGTGGAAGACTACTGTACAAATTGTAGCAACATGTAGGAAGATGAGAAGTTGTTAAGGGCAAGTTGCTGCTATGGATAAAGGGATGGTTGAGTGGGAGAAGACAGAGTGTTAATCAATGGACACTGCTATTCATGGACTAATATTATTATTGGATTCACCCAGGTTTCGGAGTTCTGCCCATTGTTATTTTCTATATTTATCAATGATATTGATGAAGGTATGTTGGGCTTAATGTCCAAGTTTGCAGAAGATATGCAGGTTGGCAGGGTTGTTAATGACAGTGTGCTACTGCAACAGGATCTAGAAAAGTTGGGCAGACTGGCTGAGAGGTGGCAACTGAAGTTTAACCTTGACAAATTCAAAGTACTGTATATGGGTAGCAGTAAACCCAGTCTAACATACCAACTATGCAGTACTACACTCAGGGTAGTGTTGAATGAAAAATACCTAGGGGTAATTATGCAGTCAGATATGTTTTTTGAGCAGTGCAAGACAGGCTGTCAGAGCAGCCCAGAGTGTCTTGTCAATGATACACAGGAATTTTTCTAGCAGGGATAAGGAGGTGATTATCCCTTTGAATAAGGCAGTGGTCAGGACACACCTTGAGTATTGCATACAGGTCTGGAGGCTTCATTTTAGGAAAGATGTGGAGCTGCTGAAACGAGTACAGAGAAGGGCAACGAGATCAGTGAGGTAAATAAAGGGTTTGTAGGCGTATACCTTTTCTCTGTACTATATATATATATATATATATATATATATATATAATTATTTAATTAATTTATATATATATTTTTACCACCTACTGTTATTTTATTTAGGTAACTATATGTTACCTTTGGGCCTCTGACTACGTATACAAGTCCAGGGATTTTGAATTATCTAGAATAGTGAGACAAACTGACAAATACACATAGTTAATTGTAACATGTTTAATATAAGGGTTCAAACTTATGTACATACATTATTGTAATTAATAATAAGGGTTAATTTCACAACTAATTGTCCAGTACAAATAAACTCCTCAGGTATGCACAGATACCAAAGTTTATATAAATCTCATTTACTCAAGGAATAATTACAGTTCTCAATAGTTTTAAAGACATCAGTTGGGTGTTCTCCTTCCATCGCACAGGTTAATCAAGTCATTCGCAGACAGGAATACAGAGTGCCTTATTTTGTCATTTTCTTTAGTTCCAATATTGCCGACCAGGCTAGCCAGGTGGGTAAAGTGCCTGTCTGGCAACCCAAAGGTCGCAGGTTCGAATTCCGCCTCAGGCTTGGATCAGAGTAAAATGCAAAAACTTTGAGAGGTGCATTATGGCCACAGAAGCTGATGCGCCAACAACTAACAAAAAAAAAAAAAAAAAAGTCCCAACATTACATTACTTCTCTCCCGAACTATATCTTGGACTAGGTATAATAATGATAGAGAGTACTTACAATTAATTGTCCCCTTCTCCAGGTTGGGCCAGCTCCTTGGGTTTAGGACAATTTTCCATTCGGGTTTTGATTTTCGGCATTCCTTTATTCTGTACTTCCTCTCCCCATCTTTTACTATCAGATTGAAATCCTGTGTTAACGGACTATCTGGTTGTCGTCATCTTTCACGCATTCAGCTAAATTCCCTCCTTGCCTATGCTGCTCCTATTCCAGTTAAACTTTTCTGATTTATACCCCTTTAGACATATTCCTAGTAGACTACTACCGCTTATCTCTTAAGATTGCCACTACACTTCCCCCAAAAAAACTCACTACCCAACTCGCTCGCTAAACGACCAACTTACTCTCTTTCCCACTGATCAAATCCTTATATACCCCATTTTGTTCTAAAGTCTCCCCCCCCTTTATTTTAATATAATCCGTGATAAATTCCTTCGCCTGATAAATTCCTTCGAACTACTGTAGACTGTAATTTTCAGGAAATATGTATGAAGGAGGGTTGTTCTAGAAAACGGCAGTTGAATGAATAAACGAGGAAGATGAGAAGTTGGTTCTGTGAGTTTGAAGTTGAACAGTAAATGGCTGTTGGTTGGTGGCAGCACGTGTTCAGACTGTTTTGAAAGAAAGAGCGGAAATTATAAAGCCAATTCAGAAGAACAGTGCCCATGGAAGTATCTGTAGAAAAGTTATGCAGCAGAAACAGTACATCTGTAAGACAGACAGTGGAGAGACTCTGTTAGAGATGAGTTATTAATTGAACTAACTGCCCTCTTCTGAATGGAATCTAAGAGCCTGAGGGAGGTTTTGGAGGCAGCACCCAAGATGTGAGAAAAATATTCCATGGTAGGGCGGATTTTTACAAAGTGAACAGCTGTTTGGAAGAAAAGTAACACTGAGAGCGAAAGAGAAAACCACGTTTTTTAGATGCAGAGAATGCAATATTTGTGCCAAGAGAGATTAGAAGTCAGAGTAATCCCCAAAAGAGATATATCATTTTGCCTAGAAATCAGAGTGTCACCAAAGATAAGACAGGACTGAGTTTTAGAAGGATTGAAATAAACTAAGTTGTCTTTGCCCCACTGAAGAATTATTGGAGATTGGCATTTAAGGAATTGGTAGCGGATATTTGAGAAGTTGAAGCTGATTGAGCACAGCAAGGTTTCTCAAACTGGAAAGTGGAATGCAATGTGCTATCACAGCAAAACTATGGATAGGATTTCCTTTCAATGGAAGGAAGGCATTAATATACAAGAGGAAAAGAGTGGGAGAAATAACAACCTTGGGGGACACCAGCATTAGTGGAGAAGTTAGAAGATAGAGAGCCATCTACCATCACCCTCAGTGAGCAGTCAGAGAGAGAACTGGATAACCAATTACAAAAAGCAGTGGCGCCTCCGTAGCCAGGTGGGAAGGAGCAGCAGTGCGTAGCACACGCTTCTTGATTAGACCGGGGTTCGAGCCCGTCACCACCAAATACGGAGGATGCGGAAAGGTTAGGGAATGACCACCGCATATTCCCTGAGCAATATGGCCTTAGTTGCCAATGCTCCAAAAAACAACAACTGCACAAAAAGCAGTTGGCAGACCATAAGATGGAAGCTTGTTTAGAAGACCTTTATGCCAAACACAATCAAAAACCTTTGAGAGGTCAAAAGTTACTGCTTGTGTTTCATGAACTTTTTCATAAAATTTTTCCATAAATGGGTAACATAAGCCAGAATATCAACAGTGGATCGAAACTGACAGAATCCATACTAGCGATCGTTGATCAGAAGGAAGGTTTCTAGATAGTTTGAGTTGACGGTTAATTGATTTCTGCATTACATTAGTAAGATTAGAAGTAATTGCAATGGGATGATAATTGGATGCAAGTTAATTTTTGCCCTTTTTTGGAACCGGCTGGATTTGAGCAAATTTCCAAGTAGAAGAAAAAAACACCTTTGGAATAAGAAAATGAAAAAAGGTGGCAAAGAACAGGAGTAAGTTCAGGAGCCCAGGTTTTGAGAACAAGTTGAGAAATACCATCAGGACCTGGAGCTTTCTTAGCATGAAGATTGCTTGACTTCCTTTTGACGGAAGACCATATGAGGCATTGAATGGAGCATGCTGGGAATGGTAGGAGGTGTTTTACCAAAATCCTTAATACATGAGTTGGAAGAAAAATGGGATGCTAGCAGGTCAGCTTTATGCTTGGCTGAAGTGACAATAGAATGATCTGGTTTTGATAGAGGTGGGAGAAGAGATGGGAAAAAGTTGCGGCCAACAGCTTTGGCAAGAGACCAGAATGCTCGACTGCCCTTAGGGCAAGAAGCAAGTTTTCTACTCTTAGTCTGTTCAAAATCTAGTTTGGACTGAATAATAACTGCCATACAATTGTTGCAAATTCTGGTGTAGGCAGAAAATGGAATTAAATATTCGGAAACAAGCCAATTACAATATTTGTATCTTTGTTCCATTGCTGTGATGTCTTGATGGAAGCGCTCACCAGTTTGGAGGGAAGAAATCCAGGCGCAAGTGCAAGAAATGCACCTTTCATTGCATGTTGCACCCCATTTTTTTCATAAGAAGTAAAGAGATCTTCCACAAGCTGCCAGTAGTTGCTGGCTTTGACATTTCCTAGAAAACCAATCGAAACATTTAGAAAGACTTTCCACACTGATTTCTCGCTATCACTAAGGACACATTCAAACCGTTTGTCCTTGAAAAGGTGCCTTATTTGTGGACTGATGAAAACACCTGCCTTAATCTTCTCTGTAAATTCTCTGTCTTGGGAATTTCTCTTGCAAGTATGTGAATGTGCGACTGTTCACTTCCAAAGTCTTCATCAAATTTTTTATGAGCCCCGGTTTGATGTGAAGTGGTGGAAGCAAAATTTTATTTGGATCTACCAGAGGTTCAAATGCTATGTTCTTCATTCCAAGTGTTAATGACTTTTATTGAGGCCAATGCCTCTTCTTGCAGTGCATATCCTTGGCAGGACTATCTTACTCACAGAGAAAGCAGTAATACTTAGTGTAACCCTTTTGTAGTCGATTACTTTTAAATCATCACATCTGCCATTCATACTTCTGATAGTGTACACCTAAGAGGATGTTCTCCATGTTTGCATATGTTTCTTTTTTTTGTGAACGGCATACACAGAGGTATTGAAGGCAGCATATTTCCATTGTGCAATAACACAGCCTTAAAGCTAACCTTAGAAGCGTCTATAAATAATAGCCATTCTCTGGAAACACATCTCATGTTCATTGCTGCCATTAGACCATCAACATCCTTAAAAAGTGGGTTCGCCTTCTGTTCGATAGAATTTATCATGGTCTTTGTTTCGAGTCTGAAATGTCACTTTAACAGAATGATCTAGATTCCACTGTTGTAGCCTCGAGGCCAAAAGCTCTGCCTCATTCTTTGACAGTTCGAGATCCCTGACGAAGTTATTAAGCTCACTTTCTGTGATCGTATGTGGTTCAGAAGGATAAAGGTTTAGACAAAATTGTGGATTCCTTGATGTAGACAGCTGCTGTACTTTGTGTATATCAAGTTGACGTTCATCAGTGTCTTCGTCTTCACCAGAGTGTACAGGAAAACAGTCAGGTGGTTCAGGAATAGGTAGTACTTCACCGTGAGGCATGGGACAAATTGCAGATGGTATATTTGGGTACGTCACTGTCCACTTTTCTTCATTGTCATCCCTTTTCTAATAGAAGGCACCATACTGAAGGAGATATATGATCTTGTCTAGAGATCTGAGTGTCATCGAAAATAAGCATAAGAGCAGTAGACTTTGTTTTGCGAGATATAACCCCAGGTGCTCACATCTGGTGAGTATGGGCTTGGTCAACCCAGGGTCCTGAGCTGGATATCATCATTCTTCTCTTTCTTGGTGATTCCCTTCTACTTTGACTCTCTCTCAGCGTAACTCTGGAATTTTTTTTTTTTTTTTTTTGGCTGGTGAAGCAAAAGCTTCAGGCTTCCTTGCACCATAGAGCTAATAATAATAATAAGACAGAAGTTAGTTTTAGAAGGATTGAAATTACTAAGTTATCTTTGCCCCATTGGAGAATTACCTGTAAATCTTAAGGAAGTGGTGGTAGTAATTGTTCGAGAAGGTGAAACTGTTTGGGCAGGGAACGGTTTCTCAAGCTGCTGTCATTACCAAAACCACATATAGGATTTCCAATCAGTAAAAGGTTATTAACATATAAGCAAAAAAGAGTATGAGAAAGAACTGAACCTTAGGGAACACCAGATTAGTAGAAAAAGTTAGACAAGAGAGAGAGAGAGCTATCTACCATTACCTGCAGCAAGCAGTCAGAGAGAAAACTGAATACCCAGTTGCAAAAGGCAGTCCATAAGATGGAAGCTTGTTTAGAAGACCTTAAGATTCATAAAACTTTTCCATTGAATTTGTACATAGATGAGTAACATAAGTCAGTATATCACCAGTGGATCAACACCAATGGAATCCATATTGGTGATCATTAATCAGATGGAAGGTTTCAGGATTGTTTAGGAGTTGGTGGTTAATGGAGTTCTTCATTGCTTTGGAAAGAGTAGAGGTAAATGCAATGAAAAGAAGGAAAAACACCAGTGGAATAAAAGTGTGAAAAGGTGACACAGAACAGGAGCAAGATCAGAAACATTTTGGTATCTAAACTTCTTCCATCAGTGAATATTGAATGGAGTGTTCCATCAAAGATGGAACACTCCATTCAATATCTCCTGTAGTCTCCATTAAAGATGGAAGAACACAGGAAGTATTAAATCATGTGTACTGCGAATGGTAGGAGGTTGTTTACCAAGATCATCAATACAACACTTAAAAGAAAAGTAGGGTGCTAGTTAGTTGACTTTTTCTTTAGTTGAGGTGGCAATAGAACTAACAGGTTTTAACAGGGGTGGGAGTATAGATGGACAAAATTTGCAGCCAATAGTTTTGGCAAGAAACCAGAATGCTCAACTACCATTTGGACGAGAATCAAGTTTCCCATATTTAGCCTGTTCAAAATCTAGTTTGTATTGATTAATAAGTGCCTTCCAGTTGTTGCAAGCTTTTGTTAGGCAGAAAATGAGTGTGGAGATTTGGATAGAAGTCAAATTCCACGTGAAGCGTTCTTATCTTGAGCAGCCTTAGCACATTTATTAGAAAACCAAGGTTTAAGTAATGGACTTGATTTTAAGGTTGAATAAAGGATTTCATCCCTAGAATAATAATATAACAATTTCACTGGCATGTCTAAGCAAACATTAACATCAGGAAATTTAAAATAATCCAGTCAAGGAAAAGAAGACTAGAAATCTTGCAGATCATCCCATTTTGCATTCTTGTAATGACAAACAACATGATGCCGTGAATGACTACAAGAGAAAGGCACCATTGGAGAAGAGACCATCACCAAGTTGTGATCTGAGGTGCCCAGAGGACCACTCACCTCAAACCTGTGTTTTGAAGGGTTCTTTTTAAGAAAAAGATCAAGAGTATTAAGTGTGTGTTTAGAATTGTCTGGTATTCTTGTAGGTAAATGAACAGTCTGTGCGAGATCATTAGTTATTGCAAAAGTCATAGCATCTCACCTAGCTAGGTTCACGTGACTACAAAACTGAAGCCAGCTGGTGTTGTGAACATTAAAATCACCAAGGAAAAATATTTCACTGTTAGGAAAGTTGGATCGGAGAAAGTCAGAGTTCCAAGTGATTATTGCAGTTTGGAGAATAATAAAGGCAACAGACAGATTTTACAGAATTGGACCTGGCAGACTGTAAGTGGTGGACATCATTGAATTCGAATTGACTTATGGAGGGTTTGAGGTTCATAGTGGTGTAAATCAGTGTATTCTAATTTTTGAGAACAAGATGTTTTGTTTGCATTCATAAAAAACTCAAAAAATTTAATTTAATGAATTGTGATACACATGGAGTTTAAAAATTTACAAAGCTTGACAATATTTGTTAATATTGGACAGCAGTGTTTATATAATTTACCTACACCATTATGTTTCTAAGTAGTTTACCTATTTTAAAATGTTAAATTACTGGAAAGATATGACTGTGTAATCAAAACTATGATTTCATACAGAAGAGATTATATTTTTTCCCTGTAAAAAGTACACTATAAACAATTTTAAAAAACCTGAGCAATAGGCACATTGGGAATTTTTTGTCAAAATAGTTAAGATTGTCTTATTTTCTGCAGAAAGATCATAAAAAAGCTAAGATGAACATAATAAATTTAATTATAATGTAAAAGATGGTTGCAAAATTAAAAAAAAAATTATAGTTGCTTTTTATTGATGGTCTAATTTTTTGTTTTAAAAAGAAATTAAAGTCATCACTAATTCGATAATCATAAAACACAGTCACGACAAACAAACTACTGTTTGTTTCATCTTCTTCCTCATAGTCAGATAAGTGACCTAGATCGCAAATTTTTTTTTTGAGCTTCTAATACCTTTAAAGAAGGCATTGTGAACTGGAGGGATGTATTTGAGAAGGTATAGCATGTCTCTTTTCTTTAGAAAGTTCGCACTCTGGGACCATCATACAACTTTTCTTGTTCAGTACTTTTCAAGCCCTTAAGTCGACCCTCCTTGTTGGGTTTGATATTCAGTTCCCTGAAAGGGATGTCTTCATCCAATATACACTTGTAGAAAATCGTGAATGGATTTTCCTTTTTCATAATGGAGCCATTGTATTTTCAACCAGTTTACATTTTTGCCTTCAAGATTCTTCTTCTGTTTTGTTATGCCTTTTTCAAGAGCTTCTGTTTTCAAAAAAGTAATCTTGTTGCATCTTTACAATCATAAACCTGTTGTCTTCTGACAGACTTCATAGTATTATACCGTCCATCCGGAACAGAGATAATCTTGTTTTTCCCAGCTTTTTCAATCAGCCCAAAGTCTGAGTCATGTGAAAGGTAAGAGCGACCAGAAACCATGTGAATTCTATGACTTCAACTGAAGTTGCTTGAATCAGTTTCATGAACAATAAGGATACCTTGATGTTCTGATTTTGGCCAGTGCATGTGTCGCTGTATATCATCACATGGGTTTTTTTTTTTTTTTTCAACTTAATATGTTTAGTCAGGTAAGTAGCAATCTTCTTGTGAACCTCTGGATGCAATGGTCTCATTCCAAATGTACATGTAGCCAAGATTATTTATGATGTCATGCAAATCTAAATTATAGCAGTACATATTGCACCTATAGGGCCTCAGAAACTGTTAATTTTGGGAATGGCAGGGCTTTTTGTAAATCTACCATGATTGTATAGCTGTCAGAATTTCCTCGGGCCTTTTCCCATCAGCCCTTTAGTTGATTTCTTGCATTCTCTGCTTTTGCCAAATGCAAAACATGTTGCCCCTCCAAATCACATGTCCTTTCTTTGTCCTTTTCTACATCAATCAACTGTTTATACTTGCCACAGGCCTTGTAAGTATCCTTTCAAGGAAAGTAAAAATGTAAATTAAATTCTGTGTTGAAGACATGTCTATAGTAATACTCTTTAAGAGGTTCAGTCTCTCTTTGCTCACACCATTCACAATAAAGCACGTACATTTTTCTTACGTTCAAGTCAAGGCTAAGGTACTTCCTGTTCAGATTATCTTTTCGAGTGTAATGACTTTGAAATGCTGGGAAAATATTGAGATCCTTAAGTAACTGTTTTTGTTTGTCAGTTATCTTTTGTGCCACTATGTTTACCCCTTAAATCTTCTCCTGCAGACTTCCCCCTTCTTTACTTTTTCTAAAGCTCTTGTCACCCTTCCATCAGATACAACAAAATGTCGAGAAAGAATTTTTTTACAAATATGTACTGTGGTTTCTTTTTTAATGTAAGACAGATTTCTACATTGCTTTCCTCCCTAACTGCCATTCAGAGTCCACCTTTGCTTTTTAGGTTCATGATGTATAAGACTACATAAATATGCATTCTGTCGAGAAAAATCGGCCATGGGTATAAAATTATCACATTGCTTTCTCCTTTCCTCTTCTGTTAAGGACTCTGCATATTTTTTTACAACCACAATCAAAATTTTCAAACTGCTTACACTCAACTTGTGTTCCTTTTGAGTTCACATATGCCTGACCTGAATTGTGAAGTCTTCTGGCTACAGCTCTTTTTTGACTCTTTCCTTTTACATTTTCTAGGTCTGAAGGAAGTTTCCTGGCATGCTTTTTATACTTGGTTGGCCTCTTGACATGCTCCATTTCTTGAGATTTCAACTTAAAAGACAACTTAAAATCTTCCATTTATTGAGATTTCAATTTAAAAGACATCTTGCTCCATGAAAATACGAAATATGAAAAGACATCTTGCTACAACAATACAAACTTGAAACATACAATCTGTTTACTCCATCATACAAGCTGTTTAGGAACAGAATGGTGTAAGTCAGACCATATTGTTAACTATTCAAAATAGTGCTGACATATCTTGGTTAGAACTGCAACTTTGACTTCCTTTATTATGAAACTAAACAGTGGATGCCTAGAGAAGGCAGGAAATATGAACAGCTCATATATATAAAATTACTGACTTACACCACTATGATTCTCAACACTCCATATATTTGCGAAATGAATGAGGAAGCATTTGGGAGATATAGGTGTTTTTGCAGATAAATTTGTTCTATTAGATTCATGGAGCCCTTCAGTAGATAAAGTAGA
This sequence comes from Mastigoproctus giganteus, assembly GCF_048544385.1. Lineage (NCBI taxonomy): Eukaryota > Metazoa > Arthropoda > Arachnida > Uropygi > Thelyphonidae > Mastigoproctus > Mastigoproctus giganteus. The sequence goes on along the minus strand of NC_143587.1, from coordinate 74,260,983 downwards.
GGGAGGGAGTAGGGCTTACAATATCAGAATCCCGGCCATTTTTTTCCGGTATTCAGATACCGGTATTGATACAAAAATACCAGTTTTTCAGTACTAATTTTTAAAAAAATAGTTTATAATTTAATCACAATAAAGGTTATAAAATCACCTTTATGTGATTATGACGTTGTTATCTGTAATAGCAAATGTTCGATAAATCATCGATAGGACACCATGCAACATTGCAACTTGTCCACAATTCTCGGACAACTTCATGTCTGACCGTATGGTAACTCCCAAGTCCCGTTCCTCCACTACTAACTTTAGTTCAACTCCAAATGTATAAGTTATTTTGGGGTTGCTGTTCTCCAGGTGTAAGACCTTGCATTTTGTTGAATTAAAGCATATAGCTGCCACTTTTCTGACCATCCTAGAAGTTTATATAGGTCACTCTGAAGAAGCTGTGCTTGGCGGCAGTCATTAACTACTCTACTGATCTTTACTCATCTGCAAGTTTAGACATCACACCCTATATCCCTTCATAGATATAATTTAAGATAACCAAAAACTACACCAGGAACAAGTTCTATTCCCCTGCTGTTTATTGGTTGGTACCTGCAAACGGCACCGAAACTCTCAACTGGAAGGACACCATCGACACTATCTTGGAAAATCTGCTTCCTTCTGATCGCCCAGAGGATGACTTGACTACTCATCAACAAATAAGACAGCTCAATAACTCCTACACTACTACTTCTGAATCTCAGCCATTTACTCAGCTGGAAGTGGACACAGCTGTCCTAAAAATTAACAACTCTGGTTGTCCAGGCCTCGACCTTCATAGGGCATCTTTATCAAACAATTCCACAAGCTACGTCTAACGGTTCTTCCGACTCTATTCAACAAATGTCTGAATGAAAGCACTTTCCCTGTTATCTGAAAGACAGCTCTTCTTAAACTAATTCCTAAACTTTCAAACACCCCGAGTGGCAAGTCCTTCCATTGTATTGCTCTTATTGCATTTGGCCAAAACACTTTAAAGGTTGATTGCTATAAGACTCACTTCTCTTTTCACTAACACTTCTCTTGTATCAGATGATCAATATGGTTTCCGAACTGGACGAGGAACTGAAGAAGCAGTCGGTGAATTCCTTTCTTGAGTTAACTCTGAAAACTCTAAATACGTTCTTGCCATTTTTGTTGATTTCTCTGCGGTGTTTGAACTGTTATGGTGGTCGAGTTTGTTTGCTTGCTTATGTGCTGCTGATTGTCCTCTTCCACTCTATAACCTTTTAAGAAGTTATTTTGAAAATCGTACAGTTTCTGTTATTTCTGAATCTAACTCCATCTCCTTCTCTGTCACTAGGGGTTGCCCCCAGGGCTCTGTTCTTGGACCACTCGTCTGGAACATCGTTCTTGACAAATGGCTCCTTAAAACTATTCCTTATACTTTCAAATTGGCTTATGCAGATGATCTCACCCTGCTGATCCAGGGCAATTCCCGTGCCGCTCTTGAAAGTACTGCCAATTTAGTCATGTCAGATCTCTCTCAATGGTCCACCATAAATAAATTATCCATATCCTCCACTAAAACTAAAATGATGCTGTTAAGGGTTTGCTTAATATTTCATGGCCACCTGTTGTAAAACTTCAAAACAAATCACTTTCCATGGTTTCTTCTCTAAAATTTCTTGGTCTGATCATTGATAGTAAACTAACGTTTACTAAACAAATGGAAGATCTCTCAGAGAAAGTAAAAAAACTTACCTTCTCACTTCTGCATCTCCCTAAACAGTCTTGGGGTCTTAATTCTTGCTCTCTACTGTTATATTACAAAGCTGGGTTTCTTCCAATTTGTTCCTATGGCACAGCTGCCTGGTTCTGGCATGTTAAGAAGGTTTCAGTACAGACTGACCTTCATAGCATTCAACATAAAATGCTTTTAACAATGTGCAGGGCCTGTAGGACTGTCTACTCCTGCTTTGCAGGTTCTTAACGGCTGTCTGCCCCTCAATCTCTTTCTTCTGTACTGAGGCCTGTGCTGCTCCATTAGGCACACTGTCCCTGTTACCTTCCTTGGCATTACTATCGATGTAAGGCAGAGAAAAGACACTGTTGGAATATTTTTATGCATTGTTGGCAAGACAGATGGTCTGCTACCTCTAAGGGTCTTGCTACTTTAAAGTTCATCCATAACGTCACCTTTGCCATGTTAGAGTCCACTCAGAAATGGTTTTGCCCTGATGTGTACACTCTCCACTTACTCTCTGGTCATTGCTCCCATAATGCCAAACTAGCAACTTTCAACCTTACTGAATCACCTCTCTGTTCTTGTGGTGCCGCAGAAGACTGGGAACATATTTTATACCACTGCCATCAATACTTAGATCTTTGACAGAACCTTCTTCCTTCCACTAGTATCACTGTCCCTGGAAAGGAGCCGGACTTCCTGAGCACCAGAGAAAATTTTTAGTCCCTGCAAGAATTTGCTCGTCATGCTTTTGATCGCCAGAGATGCCTTCTCACTCAACTATGGAATATCCCTAGTCTTCCTAGTGGAGACTCCTGCTGGCACTGGTCTTTGACCAGTGCAGGATCAGATATATATTCTTCTTTTTTTTTTCCCTCTCTTTTCTTTCTTTTCTCTTTTTTTTTTTAAATTTTATTTATTTTTCTCACTTTGTATTTTTATTTATTCGCTTATTTATTTTTTGCTGTTACCCTGGGTTTGGGCTGCCTGAGGGACTGGATTTTATTATTTACTTATATATTTTTTTTGTGTGTGTGTATTTTTTTTTTTTTTGCTCTGATATTAGGGCAATAAGAGCTGGTAAACCAGAGGGTTCGGAGGGCGGCCGCGATACATGCATAGTTGTGGCCTACCTCCCCGTGGTGTAGACAGACACTGGGCAGGCCTTCCAGGTGATTGCCTGCCTGGTGACAAAATGGCCAGAAACAACTAAACAACATAACAACAACAACAACACACACACTGCATGAATATAATATTACACACATTTCTGGCCTTTTACAGTGCTTGCTTTAATCATTACAGTGTACAAAGGCAGAGATGAACTGATGTTCAGGTGCAGTCCTACATAAGATACTATACATTAAAAAATAAAAAACTATAGTGGTCCCAATACTGATCCTTGGGGAACCCCGCTTCTTACATTAACCCAATCTGAGGAATAACCATTTATCACAACCCCCTGCATGGTGCCCTCAGGCCATCGTGCTATCCATCTAAGGATTTTCCCTATGATTCCAGCCTGCTCCAACTTAAAGTAACCACTCATGTGGGACTGAGTCAAATGCTTTGCTGATATCTAAATAAACAATGTTGAAATTATTCTCTAAATCCAGCTCACGAGTGACCTGTGAAAATGGCTAACCAGATTTGTTGAACATTATTTTCCCTTTACAAAACCATGCTGTGTATCCTACAGAATTCCATTTCCATCAAAATGATCATGAATTCCACCTTTGATCATTGCCTCCATGATTTTCCCTACTACTGAAGTTAGACTGGCCAGTCGGTAATTTACCGTTAAACAGTACTCCTAGAACCGCCTTTATGTTCTAATTTACACCAATCCAACAGAATCTCTCCTGAGTCCAGTGATGCTCTCATAACTAGTCTTAATGGTTCAATGCACTCACTTGCTGCCTCCTTTAAGATTATAGGGAGATTAAAGGAGCCTTACTCGCCTGTGGATGCGAAAGCTTCTTATTAAATCAACATGTGAAATTTCAACATCATTAATTACATTTTTTTTTTTTTCCAACTTCACTCCCATAATTTCTCATTGATGTGAAGGGTTTTTCTTCTGTAAATATCAATGCAAAGTAACTGTTGTGTTCACCTGCAACATTGGTTGGGGTATATAATACTATCCCATGCAATTACATATGCATCCAATCTAATTTGGCCTTCTCTTCTTGGCATTTATATATGTGAAGAATTCCTTAACTGTGTACTCTTTTCTCTCTTTATTCCTTATCCCCACTCTTTGCTCTCTCCCAGAATCAGTAAAGATACTATAGTGAAAATTATACTTTGCTGAATAAAACATTTTTCTCCTTTAGAAAATGATGAACATAATTCAACCGTGGAAGACCAACATGGAACAGATCAGTCTTCCGCAAATTCTTTCCAAAATAAGAAATTGCCTGACTCCAATGAGATTTTAAAAGATGAACTTGAGTCTAAAATTAATGAAATACTTAACTATTTTTGCTAAAAAAAGTTCAAAGCCTAGAAATATTTTCTAAGCTTTGAACTGAGACTGAGATCGTCTACAATTATCTCAGTACAGTAGTACCAGAATAGAATCCGAAAGGGTGTTTTCTGCCGCTAATCAAATGTTGTATGTACCAAAATTAGATCCATTTTAAACAATCGTACTATTGATTGCTTATGTTTCTTAAGAGCTCACTTTATTTGTACAGGTAGTGTGGATGCTTAAACATAACTAAACTTTGCAGTAACAATATGTATTTTTTTGTTTTTAGAATAACTATATTTTAATGATTTTTTTTTCATAATATTTATTATTGCCATAAAAGTTTATTTAAAACGTGAATTCAAGTAATTATAGTACTTGTTTATTCCTTACTTTATTAATTGTCATCAAAATTTATTGAGAAAAACGTTTGTTTTTGGAATACCAGTATCCCGGTTTCATAAATTAAAAATACCGAAATACCGGTATTAAGATTTTGACTGGTATTGTCAGCCCTAGGAGGGAGGAACTTATGAAATTTTTGGATATTGCACACAACAAAACTACTGTACAACACTATTATTGTTTCATATACACTGTTTTAAATGAGATATCTTTGAACATGTAGTTCACTCTGCAGCTATGGAATTTCAAACTGGCAAATATATAGAATGAATTTTTAAATGATAATGTCATTTGAGATGAACCTGAAAAACAAAGGACAGTCCAGGGAGTAATACAAAGATAAAATAAACATTGTTCTTTTTTTAATATGATGTTTAGTTTTTTTTCTTATGATGTATGTTTAAAAAAAAAAAAAAAAAACCCTACTCTTGGTAAATCATATTAAGCATCTGTTATAAATGGCAGTTAGCCTTATTATCCAGAATAGAACTTTACAAGAAAAATATACTATTTTCTGATTACTCTCATTCCAGAACAGTAAATTACAAATAAGTTTTGAGAAGTAAGTCTCATCATAAATCTTATTTCTGATATTTTGTTCTCTTTTATCTTAATTTCAAGTGATTTGCCCTTATATTAGTTCTGAGAATGTTTTTTTTTTTTCTTTTTCTTTTTGCTTTTTTGAAATTGATAATATTGCTTTGAGTTTTAACTTATTTTTCAGTTTTAGAATGTAAAAAAGAGATAGCATTTGTAAAATTAAATGTTTTTTTTTTTTTTTTTTTTTCTTTCTTTCAGACTGATTACTCCAGCAAGAATGTTAAGTGGAATGGCAGCAGTGACTGTAGTATTTGTTTTGATACATTATTATACTACTAGTACACATGTGAGAGTTGTTAGCTTTAAATATAATAATCCTGCAATCAATTTAGGCATCAACTTTCTTGGTAAGAATAACTTTTTTTGTTGTTCCCCCTATATTCTGCTTTTCTTAGCATTAGTATTTAACGCTGAGGCATGGGTGTAGGTTTCAGTGACACAAACTAATAATATTTCAAGAAACTTATTAGCTGCTGACAATAAGTTCAGAACCATAATGTTAACAATGAACATATTTTGAATCTTGATGAATGATTTAGAGTAAATTTTGTATTCAGTCAGTCATCAAATACTAATCAAAAGATAAATTTAAAAAGACCAGTGCTACTGAATAATGTTGATATGATATATCTGTATTAATGACGACTTCTATAATAGCACTTGTTTGTAACGTTTACAAAGCAGTCACTTACTGTTTTGATCTTGATCAACAAGGAAAAGATTCTTGTTACTATTCCCCACATAATGCTAAATATATAGAATGACCATTATTTACCTTTTATTCTCAATTGAAAACAGTTTCCCATATGGTTTAGTTTTCACTGTAGTAATCAACAAATATCAGGGGCAAGCATTCAGTGATATCAGTCAGCATGTGTAGCTCTGTCTCAATGTAGAACTATGGTCTTTGTAAAAAATTCAGATTACAGATGCCAAAGAAGTTGTAGCTGACCAATATGTTGCGCCATATTGTATACAAAGAAGTTTTCTGCAATGTATCTACAGGGTAAGAATGATTGATATATTTTTACTTTTCTTGATTTATTTTTTTAATTATTGTTCATTTGATGCACTACTGAATACAGAATTAGGCAATCTAAGCAGTCAGAAGCAGAGAACCCTGGTAGTACTATAATTTTGATAATTTAAAAAAAAAAATTACCAATTTGTTCTGTAGCACAGCCTATAGAATTACATTAGAATTACAACCAATCACTTTTGACAAGAATATTATCATTAACTGTATTTAGCCATCATGTGGGCTCCAAAACCATGGTCAGTTCAAATGTGTGCTACTGCTCTCCTGTGTTGATTGCTAAAGTATGTTAAGGCTACAAATATAAAACATTACTGAATGGAAAACTTCATACATAGTTATAGTGGTCATTAGCATTCTATAAATTCAGTTCTTTAGGCCTACTTAAGGACTAGACACAACTATAATGTGTTTGTGGCAGTGGATAAGATAGGAAAAAAATTAATGCTGCTGCTGTCAGTATCAGTAATACTGCTAATAACTTGTTATTTATTTAATTATGCGGCCCTTTTGTAGTTAATGTAAGGCTGACAGCAAGTTTAACATTCAGCAGGAAATACTCAGAAAAGAAGAAGAAACATGTTAACCTAATAGCACTCTGCTTTTCAGTTTGGAGCTGTTGGAGAGAAATCCATTTTGTGATAAACTGTGTGCAAAGAATTATAGGAATTGAGCACTCCTAACAACTCCAATTTATAACCTACTGGGATAGGTAAGAAAGGCAGAAGTTGTTTAGTGTGTGTGTGTTGTTTCAAAGTATTAGATGCCTCCATATGTGTGACGTGAAAAACCTTGATTCTTCCTACGTTGTGCCAGTTATGAGATGCGAGAGCATTAGTAGAGGCATTTGATGCAAGAAAGCAAGCTTATGCAGCATCAGCCCAAAAAAAAAAAAAAAATGATAATAATAATAAAATAAATAAATAAAAAATAACCACTTCCACTTCACCCCTCTGTTCGTTCGAAATACCTGTCCAGCTGAGCCTTAAACTTATTTAGGGTATCAACTTCCACGACAAGGGATGGAAGTCTATTCCACCAACCAACCACCCACTGGCTAAAGGCAAATTTCCTACGTCTATCCTACATCTGTCTTTTCTCAATTTGAATTTATGCCTTCTCAGGTGATTATTCTGAGCAAGAGGAAGAATCCCATCAGCATTGCGCATGCTCAAACCATTCAAGGCTTTATACACCTCTATCAGATCAGATCACCTCGCCGGTGCCTAGTTTCCAGATACTGTAATTTCCAAAACTTAAGCCTTTCTTCGTAAGAGTATCCCTTTGTTCCATTCACTAATCTTGTTGCCCTTCTCTGTACTCGTTCCAGCATCTCTACATCCTTCTTGAAATGAGGCCTCCAGACCTGTATACAGTACTCTAGGTGTGGTCTGACCATTGCCTTATACAAGGGAATAATCACCTCCTTATCCCTTCTAGAAAAATTCCTATATATCATCGACAATACACCATGAGCTACTCTTGCAGCCCGTCTGCACTGCTCAGAAAACTTCATATCTGCCTGCACAAGCACCCCCAGGTCCCTTTCATTCTCTACCACTGTCAGTGTAGTACCACAGAGTTGATACATTGCTCTGGGGTTGCTGTTTCCCATATGTAGTACTTTACATTTGTCAATGTTAAACTTCATTTGCCACCTCTCAGCCCATCTGCTCAACCTTTCCAGATCCTGTTGCAGTAGCATAGTGTCAGTAGTGTCCTTGACAACTCTGCCAACCTTCGTATCATCTGCAAACTTGGCCATTAAGCTTGATATACCATCATCAATATCATTTATAAATACAGAAAATAATAATGGACCCAATACTGAAGCCTGAGGGACTCCACTAATAACATTAGTCCACAATGAGCAGTGTCCATTGATTACTACTCTGTCTTCTCCCCCTCAACCACCCCTTTATCCATAGCAGCAATTTGCCTCCAATGCCACACTGCTCCAATTTGTGCAGCAGTCTTCCATGTGCAACAGTATCAAAAGCCTTTCTAAGATCCAAGTATATAATATCAAAGTTATTCCTTGCATCCAGTTCTTTTGTGACTGCATCATAGTATCCAATCAGAGAAAGGCTTATATAACAGAAAATGGTCAAGAGAAAAGTTCCTGCTCAATATTTTTCCAGCTCGCTTCATCCTTTTATACCAAAATGATTTAGTTTCATTTTATGAAATTTGGGTGCATAGGCATTGTCCAGTTATAATAGTTCAAAATGAATTGAATCATTTTTTTTAATATAACAGAAATAAGTGGAAAATTTGTGGCTCTCTATAAATAAAGATTACATTAATTTTTTTTAGTATGAATTTTAGTTGTTCATGCCTGCCTCATATAATTGCTGCCCTTATTAAAAAAAAAAAAAAAAAAAAACCCATAATATTCTTTAAATACAGTTATTCAAAAAAAAATTCATTTTTTGGGGTGGATGGTACATTTCCACATACTATAAATATCCATTTAGCAGATCCATATATTCATTGCAAATCAAGTTGCATCCAGCATTGATAGTTTTGTTCCTTTTTTCATTTATTCTTGTTCAGGGTTTAACTGTATTCAAGTGCCAACCTGAATGCGTGTCAGTTGATGGAGAATCTTTTTGACTCGATTTGAACCTTTATCTGTCTCACTGTTGTAACATAATTAGGAACAGTTTTTCTCTTTATTTTTGCAGAAAAATAGTAAAACTACATTAAAATCAGTGTTATAATTTTTTTTTTTTTGAAAAACATTGATATTTTAAAACTTTTGCAAATCTCATATTTTCATTAACAGTTACAGCTGTAATAAATTCCTCAGAATAGTTTGCTTGTTCAGTTGGCTATAAAAAAAGCAAACTTTATTCTGGAGGATTTTTTGTTTCCAACATGGTGAGGCGCCTCAGTAGCCAGGTGGGAAGGAGCAGCAGTGCATAGCACACACTTCTTGATTAGACCGGGGTTCGAGCCCGTCACCACCAAATACGGAGGATGCGGAAAGGTCAAGGGAATGACCACCGCATATTCACGGAGCAATATGGCCTTAGTTGCTAATGCTCCTCAAAAACCAAAAAACAACAACAACCAACATGGTGCATGTAGTAGGCCCAGGGATGATTAAAAAAAAAAAAAAAAAAAAAAAAAAAAGGTAAAGTGCAGCCATTATCAACCCACTGCAGGATGGAAGCCTCCTCAACAATTCATGCTGAGGGAAATGGACCATAATCTGCCATGCTGGTCCAGTGCGGGTTGGCAGATCGACCGTATTCAGCAGTCAGGGGCTTGAACCCCAGTCTACTCAAAGAGCATGTGCTACTGTACTCCCCAGGGATGATACTCTCTCTCTCAATTTAGAAAACAATAAAGATTAATAAAAAGAACTTTATGAAAACTAATATCATTAATGATTTATTTCTTTTTCAAAGGAAATAAATGTACATATTTCCCTTGGGGGGGGGTCAGTGAGCACACAATGTGCCTGGGGACATATCTTTTAATTGCCATGAGTATCAAGGCTTGAGAGAAGAGTTAGTGGGTAATGTGCCTAATCTTCAGTCATTGACACCAGGATGTGAGGCACGTCTTGTTGCAACAAAGGAATCTTTTTTAGCATTCCAAACCTTTGCCTTGAAGGTTTTTCGAAGAGGATGTGCATTCCTGCAGTTGGAACAGACGCAAGATAGGATAGAGAAAAGTGACTGACATCGGTTTGATTACTTTAAGAACTACATTGGAGGTCAGTGTCAGAACATGTGTAAGTTGGCTTCTAGTTATCAGAATGGAGGTCTTAATTGATTAGAGGCGGCCAGGGGTTGGCAACCTTTTTTTGAGTGAAGAGCTATTTTTGATCTAATTAAAAAAAAATCTAAAGAGCCACACCTCAGCTCAAGCTGGGATGAGGGGGGGGAGTTTTTTAAGAAATGGAATAGTGGGAAATTATTTTAATAAAAAAAATATATCTTTTTTGAAATATTATTTATTAATACTGAAAAAACTTAAACATCCAATTAGGTATGAATTAATGTGACTTTTGCTGCCGAACTTCTTGAACGAGTCTCCAACATCAGGCAAGTATGCCATAATTTTCATCTTTATACATGCTGAAAGACTCTTTGTTCGGATGGTTTCTTCATTTATTTTTAATATAGTTCATGTTCGAAAATATTTGCTCGCAGAAATACATCGCTTGTAGTACATGTGGGCTAAAGAGCTGCATGCGGCTCGTAAGCCACAGGTTGCTGCCCCCCCCCAGATAGGTATGGAATGTGCAGTACTGTTCTGATTAATAATAAGTTGCTCACTCTTAAATAACATCATTCCTGATGTCTGAAAGGAGGAAAGCTGTTATTCTATAAGCATCTCCTTGTTGTGCTGGGTTGCTATCAATCTGAACTGGGCAGCTCCTTGTGCTGTCCTGTCCTGTCAAAATGTGTGGGTGAACTGCAGTTATCTTTTTGAGAGAACTGGATAGACTTCAGGCATCGTTCCATACTTTTGAATAGCTGTAGCACATTTTCTGTATAATAGTGTAAATTGTAATACATATTGTATGTGCAGTATTGTAATTTATGGTGGGATGCCAGAATTTTGCAGAGAATGCTTAGTACAATAAATAAATAAAAAAAAGTCACAGTGGCTGTACATTTTGGTGATAGCACAGCATAAGGACTCAAACTCACAAACTCCTTACTCATTGGCTGCATACACTAATCATAGGACCATGGTTTTCCCAAAAAATGTGAATGTTCAGTGAGTTTAATTTCTATACGGTGTGGACTTTAAAATGCATTTCTGAAGAAGGAAAAGTCCAAAAATCTTCATTGCTGAAGTGATAATTACTTGGTGGTACCTAAACAAACAGTTCAAGACAGAAATCTACAACCAGAAAATCCTGGATGTGCTAATGTTTCAAATAATACTGTATTTGTAAACAATCCTTTGACTATAGCTTAATATAAAATCCATAGGTTGAAATTAAATTTTTATCAAAAAGCAGATATTTTTAAAAAATCTGTATTAAAAGTATTCAAGTGCTCAAGTTCAAAATTATTGGATGTAGAGAAGGACTCTTTATTGATTAATGCCATCTTTTAATAAAGTCTGCAGCTATTAAAAGATATAGCCTCTGTTATTTAAAATCTTTTTTGAGTAGCCATTGATATCAGATACAGTAAACCTCCCCCTATTCACGGTATCTGTGTAAATTTTATGGTTTCACGTGTTTGCGGTCACTGATTTAATTTAAAATTAAACCTAAATAAATGTGAGTGCCATGAACATTTTCTGCCATAAAAAATATGGGCATGGCTAAAATCATCTTGCCCGGTCAAAACAGCGCTCAGTGGATGGGGGGGGGGAGTGACACAATCGCAAGCATGGATGTTTCTCGCTAATCCTTATTCAGTATATATTATGTGCTTGTCATGGAAGGTTTCGTCATTTGCTTTTAATAGATATCCTTACAAAAGTGAAAAATCTACCATTTTGCAGTTTGTTAGTAAACAGACTTTTTCGAGTGTGTTCATGGTTAAAAGAAAGTGACTTTATTGTGGACAAATTCTTTTCTAACCCCTATGAAAATATAGCTATGAATAACAAGGGATTTGTGAAATGATCAAAGGTGATGACATTAATGAGTAAAATTGAGTTATTAGACAAAATTTCTAATGCTGAAAGTGTTGCATCAGTAGCAAAACATTATAAAATCAATGAGTCAACGGTACAATCAATCAAGAAATTGGAAGAAAAAATCCACCATAGTGTCCGTGAAAATGCACTAATTGCTTCAAAAATTTAGCATTAGCAGAGGCATATGATGCAAGAAAGCAAGCTTATGCAACATCAGCCAAAAAAAAAAAAAAAACCTTCCACTTCACCCCTCCGTTCGTTCGAAATACCTGTCTAGCTGAGCCTTAAATTTATTTAGGCTATCAACTTCCACAACAAGCGATGGAAGTCTGTTCCACCAACCAACTACCCACTCTCTAAAGGCAAATTTCCGCACATCTATCCTACATCTGTCTTTCCTCAATTTGAATTTATACCCTCTCAGGTGATTATTGTGAGCAAGAGGCAGTATCCCATCAGCATTGAGCATGCTCAAACCATTCAAGGCTTTTTACACCTCTATCAGATCACTTCGCCGGTGCCTAGTCTCCAGACACTGTAATTTGCCAAACTTAAGCCTTTCTTCGTAAGAGCAACCCTTCGTTCCGTTCACTAACCTTGTTGCCCTTCTCTGTTATTCGTTCCAGCAGCTCTACATCCTTCTTGAAATGAGGCCTCCAGACCTGTATACAGTACTCAAGGTGCGGCCTGACAAGGGAATAATCACCTCCCTATCCCTGCTAGAAAAATTCCTGTATATCATTGATAAAACACCATGAGCTACTCTTGCAACCCGTCCACACTGCTCAGTGAACTTCATATCTGCCTGCACAATTACCCCCAGGTCCTTTTCATTCTCTACCACTGTCAGTGTAGTACCACAGAGTTCATACATTGCTCTGGGGTTGCTGTTTCCCATATGTAGTACTTTACATTTGTCAATGTTAAACTTCATTTGCCACCTCTTAGCCCATCTGCTCAACCTTTCCAAATCCTGTTGCAGCAGCAGCATAGCATCAGTAGCGTCCTTAACAACCCTGCCAACCTTTGTATCATCTGCAAACTTGAATATTAAGCTTGATATACCATCATCAATATTATTTATAAATACAGAAAACAATAATGGACCCAACACTGAACCCTGAGGGACTCCACTAATAACATTAGTCCACGATGAGCAGTGTCCGTTAATTACCACTCTGTCTTCTCCCCCTCAACCACCCCTTTATCCATACCAACGATTTGCCACTAATGCCACACTGCTCCAATTTGTGCAGCAGTCTTCCATGTGCAACAGTATCAAAAGCCTTTCTAAGATCCAAATATATAATATCAAAGTTATTCCCTGAATTCTTTTGTCACTACATCATAGTATCCAATCAAATTGGTCAGGCAAGACCTTCCCTTAAAAAAACCATGCTGTGTCTGAGCTATAACTGAATTCTTGTCAAGATGATCCTGCAGTGACTTCTTTAACCAGTGCTTCTATTAATTTTCCTGGAACAGAAGTTAAACTCACAGGTCTATAATTACTTGTGTCAGCCTTTGATCCTCCTTTGTGAATTGGGGTTACGTTTGCACATCTCCAGTCTGTTGGGTACCTTCCCTGAGTCCAAGGAAGCTCTCATAATTATGACTAACGGATTGCTTACTTCCTTTGCTACCTCCTTTAATATAACTGGATAGATCCCATCCACCCCAGGTGCCTTTTTTGTATTTATCTTCAACAATTTCTCCTCCACTTTACTCTCAATTATTCCAAAATCATCTAGCTCGCTGTCAGTGTTTACTTCATCTATGGCATTCCCCTTCCTGAATAACTCCTTGTGTGTGAATGTAGATGCAAAATATTGATTTAGTTTGTTAGCTACCTGAGCAGGATCATGAACAGTTGAACTATCGATATCAAGTGGACCAATCTGATTCATCCCCTTCCTTCTAGAGTTTACATAAGTAAAGAACTCCTTGCTGTTTTTCTTTGCATCCTTTGCCAAAGATGTCTCGTAATCTGCCTTCGCCTGCCTAATTTCCTTTGTAACTTGGTTACAGATCAACTTATATTTATCATAGGCATCTGTGTTACATGTTAATTTTTATGTATCCCATGCATTTTTCTTCTCTGCCATATGTTTCATTAGTTCATCTGACATCCATTTAGGCCTGAACCTTGAACAATATTTCTTAGTTGGTATGTAAAGCCTAGTAGCTTCCAAGATAAGTTCTTTGAATGCTTCCCATTTTGAGTTTGCTGTTGGTAACATCATCAGTTGGTCCCACTGTATAGAATTTAAATACTATCTCAGGCCATCGTAGTTGCCTTTACGAAAGTAATAACCCTTCCCTTTACCCCTGATGGTAGTTACCTCCTTGAGTAAATCCCACTTCAGCACACTGATCACTGCCACCTAGTGGTTCCTGTATCTGCAGATTCTTAATGCATGAAGGATCACTACTGATAATCAAATTAAGAGTATTACTCCCTCTAGTTGCCTCCCGAACATGCTGATTTAGAAAACAGTCATCCAATGAATCCACAAAAGCCTTGCTAGTGTGTGAGTGACCAACGCCCAAATTCCAGTCAATATCTGGGAAATTAAATCCCCCATTATAAGACTCTCTGATTTACTGGCCCACTCTATTTCCCTGTACAGTTTCTTATTATACTCATCAGTCATTAGGCCTATAGCACACTCCTACTCTCAATTTTGCTTATTCTCATAGAAGTAGTGCAAGAATCACCTTCACCTCTGCCAGTGGCTACTTTTAATCTTTTAGTCTGTTAATCCTCCCAAGCTAGCAGTTTTCGGACCCGCCTAAGACTGCCTCAATAGCATCAGCAAATATTCTTGCACCCTTTCTATTTAAGTGTATTCCATCCGTATAGAAGCAGTCTCTCCTGTTATCAAGCACAGACCAGGCTGTAAAAAATTTTACCCCCTTGAGCCTTGCACATTTTCTCCAGGGCTGAATTGATTGAAAAGGCTCTCATCATGTACTCCCTCCTATTGTGTCTGGGCAGAATTGCAGACACTTTCAAATTTAACCCTAATTCATGACTTTTTTGCAACATTGATCTGTACTTGTTAAGTAAATCTGCAGATCTACTCTTAATGTCATTGGTGCCAACGTGTACAACAATATGACCCTTTGTGCCCTTAAAAGATGATATATGCTTTACAACGTCATCAACGTTTGCCCCTGGCAGACATACCCTGGTCCTATTCCATCTATCCTTTTTACACAATATATTCCCTGTCTCTCTGACAATACAGTCACCGACGATAACTAACTCCTGTGGGTCCAGTGCATTCTGCCTTGGAGGTTGCCGCTGTGTTGCCTGATGCCCAGAAGTGAGCTCTGGCGTTGAGTTGGGCAGCTGAGAGCTTGATGGGCCCCCTCATATTAATTTCTTCAAAGGCATCTACCCTACACCTCAAGCTCTCATAGACGCCCATCAGAAAGCTGAGCTAACGCCTAATTACTAGACACTCTCTGCACCTGGCATACACAAAGACATCCTTTTGGCTAGATCATGTACTGTTCCAGAGAGTTCGGCAAACATTTCACAAGTTGCAAATTTTTTTAGGCTGCAATGCATTGGAGAATTGCCCCCCCTCAGTTCTCCCCCGTGTCACAGCACTCCTGCCACTTTGTACCCGTTGCTTTGCCGCTGTAGTCTGGGACATGATATTTTAAATTAATAAGATCAATAAATTTAATTAATTGTCAATACTACACTATCTAATAGAATACTAAATGCAGGGATGCGAATTACACTATATAATTTTATGTTAGAGCTACCTAGTTACCACAATTAAAAATTTGAATTCATTACTACTCTATACAAAAACAATGGCTGCAATATTCGAATGAAACAACGGTTTCACATATATTAAGTAGTAATCTACAAAAACTCTTATCTAAAATAAAAATAACCAGCGTATCTAGAACTATATGGCTACTTATAAAGTTCAATATAAAATAACAATTAGGTAAATAAAATGGCAAACACTTATCGCTTTTTCGGAGCCTGTAATTCACTGCTGTAATTTTTAAAGAGAGTCGATCGCCTTCAACTGTTATATAAGGTATATCAGGCTTAGTGTCAAAGTTTGCAAATGATACAAAGGTTGGCAGGGTTGTTAATTACAGTAATGACAGTGTGCTACTGCAACAGTATATATAAAATTTGGGAAGATGGGCTGAGAAGTGGCAACTGAAGTTTAACATTGAGAAATGCAAAGTACTGCATATGGGTAGAAGTAACCCCAGAGGAATGTACCAACTGTGTGGTACTACACTTTGTATGGTATAAAATGAAAACGACTTGGGAGTAATTGTGCAGTCAGATATGAAGTTTTCTGAACAATGCACACAAGTTGCAAGAGCAGGTCATGGGGTTTTGTCAATGATACACAGGAATTTTGCTAGCAGGAAAAAGGTGATTGTCCCTCTCTATAAGGCAATGGTCAGGTCACGCCGTGAATATTGCGTACAGGTCTGGAGGCCTCATTTTAGGAAGGATATAGATTTGCTTGAACGTGTACAGAGAAGGGAAACAAGATTAGTGTATGGAACAAAGGGTTGCTCTTACAAAGAAATATAAGGCCTTGAATGGGTTGAGCAATCTGAATTCTGATGTGATTTTTCCACTTGTTCAGATTACAAACGTAAATGAGCATAAATTTAAATTGAGAAGAAAGACAGCTGTAGAATTGATGTGCTGAAATTTGCATTTAGCTAGCGGGTGGTTAATTGCTGGAACAAACTTCCATCTGTTGTGGAAGTTGATAGGTTAAATAAATGTAAGGAGGAACTGGACAAATGTTTAGAGGGAATGGTTGTTTGAATATTTTTTTTTTTTTTTTTTTTTTGGCTGATGCTACATAAGCTCATAAGCTTGCTTTCTTGCATCACATGCCACTATTACTACTATTACATCAGCTGTCTTTGAGTAAATGTTTAACTAGACTAGGATACCACTTTTAACTCTTATAACCTCTTCTTTAAATAGACTCTGACAAGTCAGTTTAATAAAGAGGTTAGAAGAGCCATATAAGCACTTCTGAAATTAAAAAGTATAACAAGCAGTCATTAGGGGGGGGTTCAAAAAAATTTGTATTTGCCCAAAGTAGATCAACTAATTGCAGCCTCAGTCCAAAGGAATTCCTTCAGTCTTTGATAAAATTTGAACCTGTTCCTCCAAACAAATGAAAAATGGGGAACCACTCATCACATTTAACTTGTCATGAAGAAAAAATTCCAGAGTAACCAAGAAGGCCACCATCATAGAAGAAAATGTGAAGTGGATGAGTTGACAAAGACTGTGTAACATTTGGTGAAATGGTTGATAAGGTCTGTTTTGGCCAAGGAAAAAATGCAGAATCACTTGCTCACCTTCACAAAGTTCTGCTCAATAAATCTCTCAACTGTTGCCACCTTTCCAGAAAATGCACAGGCAGAACTGTGTGGACCGACTTCTGACCACATGGAACAACAAACAGAAGTGACTTCTTTTTGTGAAAAGAAGGAACATTCCAAACAGAGAAACAAAAAAAAAAAAAAAAAAAAAAATTGTGTAAATATTTCCACATGAGTATTCTCTTTAGGCTTGGCAATGCTATTGGCCCAGGTAACAGTTATAAATACCTACATGATTGTATCTTCACTGAAAATGGATTGTTGGTAGAGAAATTATGCTTGAATGGGAAAAATGTATTAGTTGATATGATCTTTCCAATGACAGTGAAGAATCAAAATAGATTTTCAGACTTTTTTTTATATTTAAATATATAATGCATGCATAAGTGGACTTGGGTGAAATCCCAGGAGATTTTTTTTTTCATAGCCCCAAACAATAGAACCCATAGTACTAAAGATTCCATATAGGTTGATGGTTGAGAAGGCAGACAATGTTGGCATTGGACTTGAATTTCTATGGATTGTAATTTTCAAGGGGGGAAAAAAAACATTAAGAGATTGTTCCAATGAAGAGAAGTAGAAAGGATAAATGAGGAAGAGAAGTGAGCTTGGAGCTGAAACTGTGAATGAATGTTGACTTGTTAAGGCACATGTTCAGAGTGGTTTGGAATAAGGGATGAAATAGAAGTGCCGGTAGAAATTTCTACAGAAAATGCATGCAGCAGAAACTGAATATATGTGATAGGAAGTGGAGTGAGTTTGTGAGATTATTAATTAACCTGACTGCTCCTCTTTTTTGATAGAATATAGAAGTTTGAGAAGTTTTGGGGGCACCATCCTGGATATGGGAATAATATTCATTAGTAGGACAGATTTGTGATTTATATACAATTAGCAATTGTTTAGAAAAAGAATAATAGAGAGAGAGAGAGAGAGAGCGAGAGCGCATGCCTAATTTGATTCCTAAGAAGCAATATTTTGTGATGTGGCTATGAGAAGAAAGGCTTTTTTCAAGACAAGTGAATGTTTACCTTTCTTGAAATCTGAGTGTTGTTGAAAAGGGCTATGGGAAGAGTACACTCTTTTTGCAAGATATAAAATATGACTGTTTTAGAATTGGTGTTAACTAAGCTTTCTTTTCCCTACCAGATAATTAAGGGACTGGTGGTGGATATTCAGGCAGTTGCAGCTGTTTGTGCAGAGCAGGGTTTGCTGAACTGGAAGGTGAAACTGTGTATTATCATCAGGAAAAACTATGGATAAGATTTACAGTTGATGGAAGAATGTTGTTAATTTATTTCCTATAGTATATAAAGAAGGAAATAAATGGAAAAGAGAACAGAACCTTGTGGAATAGAGTATTAGTTGAAGTTAGATAGCCATCTACACTGTCACATGCATTGAGTGGTGAAAGAAAGCAAGCTATCCAATTATGATAAACAGAAGGCAGACCTTAAGATGAAAGCTTGTTCAAAAGACCTTTATGCCAAACGTTGCTCCTAACATTCCTAGGGAATACATTCCGTAGGAATGTTGGAAGAAACTCTTGAGTTTCTCTGATTTGAGGTCCCTCAAGGTTTTCCTCAATTTGTCCAAAGGTGAGTAATGTAAGCCAAGATATTATGAGTGAATCAATACTGACAGAATCTATATTGACAGTTACACTGGTCAACAAAATTTAATGAAACTTTTTTTTCATTAAAGATGTATACATGCTTTTCTAAACCAATTGTGTACTGATTTCAAATATGTTCTCGGATGGTTTTTTTTTTTTTTTAACATATGTTTTTGTAATGCAAATGGTGACAATATCAGTATAAGTTAAGACAATTTTCATTACAAAACACACAAGACTGGTTACAATTACATTTTTATAATTTTTACAGTTTAAAACCCAATACACTTTATACACATAGTTGTACAATTTAAAAATGTTGTGTGGATCTTTTGGTCCAGAATTTCACAGTTCAACCTCCAGCAGAAGTCTCCCAACATACATTTGTTTCAGAAATCTTGACAGTAGTTTTCCACTGACTGTCTTCATTTAATCATCCTGCTCATTACTCACCATGCTTAGGTTTTTAGGAAAGAAGTTTAAATGTGAATACAAGAAATAGTTTCAGCTGCATACAACATCCCATTCTATAATATTGAGCAGGGGGGAAAAAGATTTCTACAAACCAAAAAGATTTCTACAAAATCATTTGAAAGCCTGCCATGCTTTTAGTTCTAATATATTGAGGCATTTTTCAAAGCTTCCATCCTGTAGAAACTCATTTGGGATCCCTCAATAATTCTCCCTTTCACAGCACTGATCTTTGGAAGGTTCTTAAATAATGAAATACCCTCAAATTCATCTCACCCATCATTTAAAAAAAAAAAAAAAAAAGTGGAAAATCTTAATTGGATTCACTAATGGAACATTATACTGTATACTACTCATTCTTGGCTCATATGTGCTTCTTTGCAGTCATGTCTGATGTAATGGTCTGCAGTATAATTTAGTCCGTGCTGAGGAGGTACTGGAATTCTCGTGCTGCTAATGTTGAGGGATTGGGATCATCATTGAATCCAGGTTCGGATAAGCAATTTTGTGCTTATTCTTCTGAAACTCCACTTTCACAACACCAGGTGGTAGTTTGTTACAACAATCATTTACTCTCTGGCTAAAGCAATTTTTGCACATGTATCCTGCACCTATACTTTTTCAATTTAAATTTGTCCACTTATGTGTGTCATCTGAGCAAGAGTTAGGATGCCTCCTTCTGCATTTAATTTACTCAATCCATTTAAGGCCTTAAACACTTCAGTAAGGTCTACTCACAGGTGCCTGGTTTCCAAGTGCTGCAATTTGCAGAACTGAAGTAATTTGTGCCCTTGACTAATCGTGTTGCTCTTCCCTGCACCTGTTCCAAGATATCTACTTCTTAAAATGAGTCTCCAAAACTAGTATACAGTCTAACCATTTAATTATACAGTGGGATAATCAAGACATTTGTCTGTGCTGGCAAAATTTCTGTATATCATTGACAGAATCCCATGAGCTGGCAAAGAAGCCTATCATCACTACTCAGTGAATTCATGTCAGACTGTGCAACTACCCCTAGGTCTTTCTCATTCCCCATCAGCTTGACTGTAGGGATACTCATTTGATTTGTTATTCTGGGATTATTGTTGCCCAAGTGCAGTACTTTGCATTTGCCAATGTTAAACCTCAGTCGCTGTTTCTCAGACTGTCTTTCTCCAATTGATGAACATCATGGCATGATCCAATCTTCCTTACATTTCGAGGGCACAGCTCTAAAACGGTGTTTGCAGGCCGGCTGCTAGTTAGTACACTGGACTGAACCTATTGGTAACTCTTTACGATGCTTCTGGATCAGCTAGTGTATAATCTTGCTACCACTACTCTGCCGGAGGGAGTCTGAGTTGTGTGTATGCAGGGGCCATTATCGATGCCACGTTATGTCAAGGATCTGGGTATATTCTTACCATGTGTAAGAGTTGTGTTGTCTGAGTTGTGTATGCCATATCCAAAAATTTCATTAATTCGTACAGCATGTTCTCCCCCCCCACATTTTCTTACTATTGAATATGCTATGAATTGTCAAACTAAGAGTAAGCTTTTTTGCGAAAAGATCTAAACCCCCAAAATATTTCCTAGTTCATTTTACAAATATATGTGACCTCAATTCTAATCTCAACGATGTCCATTTCCACTTGCAATCTGCAACACCCCATGTACTTTTTATGACAGAATCTCAGTTATCAGTTGATTCAAATACTGCTCATCTCAGTTGCCCAAAATATTCGCTGTACGATTCCTTTCGTATCAAAGGTGGTACTTGTGCATATGTCTGTTCTGATATTCCCTGTTAGAGACTTGGTAATTTGAAATCTCCTCTTTTCAATCTTCTGTGGCTTAAAATCTCTCTACTTCATTCTGTCAAATTCATCTGTACTCTATACCATTCTCCCAATTCCATTAATCACTTGGAACTCATTGACTTTGTCTCTTTTCAACTTCATTTTCTCCAGTCCAACTTTCCTAACATTGAGGTAATTTTCCTTGGTGATTTTAATGTTCACAACTCAAGCTGGCATCTGTTTTCTAGTCACACCAACTGAACTGGTTGAGATGCTGAGGCTTTTGCAATTACTAATGACCTTGCACAGATTGTTCATTTATCTACAAGAATACCAGACAATCCTAACCATACAGCCAACAAGCTTGATCTTTTTCTCACAAACAACCCTTCTAAGTACACAGTCAAAGTGAGTGGTCCTTTAGGCACCTCAGATCTCAACTTGGTGATTCTCTTCTCCAATGGAGCCTTTATCTCATGGCTATTCCCAACTTCATGTTGTTGCCATTACAAGAATGCAAAATGGGATGACTTTCATTAATTCGTTTCTTCTTTTGCTTGGTTGGATTACTGTTTCAAAACATCTGATGTCACCATTTTCTCAGATCATGTCAGTGAAATTATTCTTGTAGGAATGGAATCCTTTATTACACATTCCACTTTAAAATCTCGCCCTTTATCTGAACCTTGGTTTTCCAATAAATGTGTTAAGGCTGTTCAAGAGAAGAACGTTGTGTATCGTAATTGGCTTGTTTCCAATTCTTCAATTTCATTATCTGCCTACACCAAAGCTCGCAACAGTTGTAAAGCAGTTATTAATCAGTCCAAACTAGATTTTGAACAGGCTGTGAGTAGAAAACTTGCTTCTTGCCCTAATGGTAACCAAGCATTCTAGTCTCTTGCGAAAGCTATTGGCTGTAACTTTTGCCCATCTCTGTTTCCACCTCTGTCAAAACCAGATGGTTCTCTTGTCACTTCAGCCAATGATAAAGCTGACCTGCTAGCATCCCTTTTTTCTTCCAACTCATGTATTAATGATTTTGGTAAAACACCTCCCACCATTCCCAACCTGCTCCATTCAATGCCTCCTGTGGTCTTCCGTCAAAAGGATGTCAGAAGGATTTTGACAAATCTCGATGCTAAGAAAGCTCCAGGTCCTGATGGTATTTCTCCACTTGTTCTCAAAACCTGTGTTCCTGAACTTACTCCTGTTCTTTGCGGCCTTTTTTTCACTTTCTTATTCCAAAGGTGTTTTTCCTTCAGCTTGGAAATTTGCTCATATCCAGCCAGTTCCTAAAAAAGGGTGACAAATCCCTCCTAATAGAACATCCCCTTCCATTTCAGTGTGTCCTATCCCTGTAAAAACAGTTCCTCCTATTAGCACAGATGACACTTTAAAAAATTCTACCTCATGAGTCTTGCTGCACTGTCTCTCCATGGTAGAATTAATTGACAAGGTTCTCATCGTGTATTCCCTCCTACCTTGTGTGGTTAGGTGGACATTTTCAAATTTAATCTTAACTTGACTTTTTTTTTTTTTTTGAACATTGCCCTATGAAATCTATTCTTAATATCATTAGTGTCAGTGTGTACATCAGTTCGTCTTCAGCATCATTAACTTTTTCTCCTGGCAGACAGAACTTGGTCCTATTCCACCTATCTGTTTCATACAATATATTTTCTATTTCCCGGACAATTTGAGGGTTTAGTGTCAAACATTAGCTACAATTTCTTTTTTTTTTTGAGATAACTTTAGTTTTGCTTTGTACAAATAATAATGCATATAATGTCATAGAACTGTATCTCTCTAGTATTTTACAAGTTAGCTTGGGCTGTAAGCACATTTCTAGTAAACCAAGAAAATCTCAAATGAGTTTTTCTTGGTTAATTACAAAAAAAGGTAACTACAAAATGATTTTGTAGTTAATGTTGTTTGACCCTAAACCCTCAAATTGGCCCTTCATTAACATCCAAAATTCTAGACAGACAAATTTCAGATTGCATGAAAAGGAGCCATGAAGCATATAGGTTCTTTAAAGGAGGCAGGTTTCATCCTTCACAGGTCAGCCACTGGAAAAACTGCCTATTGTATCAGAGTCAGTGACTGGAGGAATGTAGCTTGCAACTGCATTAGGCTAGGTGATTAACTCTGGAAATCATATTTCTTTATATTTCTTTGGTTATAAGAACTGCTACAACAGACTGGTAAGTACTGTCACTGATTATAGTGACAGTTGACACTCATTTCATGCGAGTTCTAGAATTGCAGTTTATTATGTAGCCTTCTCTTGTGGTGCACGTCAGATGGTTGGTGTTGGTGGGATTCAGCCAAATCTCTCTCTCTCTCTCTCTGTCACATGTTCAGTTAGCAGCAGTGGTGTATCCAGGTGTCATCGTAAGGGGGGCATGGCAACCAGGCTTTTGAGTTTTTTTTTTAAGAACACCACCTGCATTCTGTTTTTTTAATTTTAAAAATTTTGGTTGGTGGGGACTATGCCCTCTCTGCCCACCCCTGAATATGCCCCTGGTTAGAAGCACTGGAAAAAAATTTGATTCAGTGAATCAAGCATTTTCCTCAAGCTTTTAGCATTCTGGTTAAAAGAAAATTACCTGCATCATTTACAAATGAAGAGGTTGAATGAACAGCATTTAGCACTAATGACAGCTGCTGTAGATGATATTGCCAGAGTTTGGGCCAAGTTTTCCATTATCATATTTTGGTTAGGCAGGTTGGTAAGTTATACCGGGTAAATGGCAGGATTTTGTTTAAAAAGCAGCAGAAGGCAGATAAAGAATTATGCCAATATGTTAAGAATACCACTATGAGATGCATGTTTTTTTCCTGTTATATTTTAGCTCCAACTTGTTAGAAAGTAGTTGACACAACTGCCTTGCACTTGCTCTTGCATAAAACTTTAAAAGAGGTACGATTTGAATTTTTTTTATTGTGTCACAGCTTTAATATTAAGAAGTTATCATGCCTCAGTTTCTTCCTTACTCTTGGGGTTGGGGAAGGACTATCTTCGAAACAAACAGTGCATAGTATTCAGATTGGATGGCAATCCTCATAGCTAAGCTTTTATTTTATTGTATCATAAAATAGAAGGTACAGATCTTAGTAGCTAGCAAGAGATTTCTGAAATTGGGTTGCTGGCCATGTTTCTGGATTATTTCTGAATCCTGTGTTCAGTCATTTTTTAATTTTAAATTTGGATCTAGGCATGTACTGGATACTCATCAATAGTCTTATTTTTCAGATACGTTAGTGTGGAATGATATTGAGTTGGATATAGCAGGAATGAAGGCTATACCCAATCTACTTTAGCAAATCACCTGACATGATGCTCAGCCAGACTTGTTACATGACAAAACTCTGTAATAGGAAAATGTCTCTACCCTTACTACCCTCCAGACTAATTTTTACAGCAGTGCCAATGAAATTTTAATCATTAGAAGCCCAGAAAAGTCTGATCCTTTGTCCTGTCCCATGTGCAAATTCATTTTCTCCTATTTCAGCATCCAGTACAGATATCACAGAGAACTTTGTTCTTTTTGTCCCATTTTCAGAACTTGGCTAGAATGTAAGATCTGTTAGTTTTCAGTGTTTAGGAATTTTAACATTGTTACTGAGGACGGAACTTGGGGAGAGAGATATAAACTCATAAGTTTGTGTATATGTTTAATATTAAGTTCATTTGTAAAATGCATTTAGTCTAAATTTTCTAATAAGTTTTGTACACAGAAGTGACCTTTACAAGTATTTCACAACCTTCATTCTGAATGCCATACTACAGCTAAATGTAAAAGAAACTCTGACTGTTATTACTGCAGTAGACTTTCAGAATAGCGGCACCTTCGGGGATTCAAGATGTCATTATTTCGATTTTTCCGTTATCTAGAAAGTTTTATTTTTAATATATTTAATGCAGAAATAATCAGGCTAAATAACAAATAGAGAGATTTAAGAATGAATTTTATTAACTGCACATAAAAAACATAAACATGTTGACTATCCAACGTTATATTCTGCCATTAATACATCTACTTACGCCCATTCTATTTTCTATTATTATATAAAGTTTGCCACTAAACTTTAATGTTCTTAATTATTCTTATTTTCTTCTCTGTATGAGGTTTATTAACTTTAGGAGCCATAGTGAGAGGTTTTTAATTTAAAATAAATGTAAAACAGCACTATAATTGGTGATATCAGTACAGAATTCACTTTCAAAAAGGGGAATTTAAACAAAAAAAGTTATCACATAACTTGCCATTTTCTTCTTTCTTTTTTTTTTTTTTTTTTTTTTTCAGTACTTTGTAAACATCCAATCTCAATGTGACTTTATTTGGGGTGCCGTTATTTCAACAGTCTACTGTACTTGTTTTTCAATATGCAATAACATAATTAGTTCTTTGAGTCATATCTTGTTTTAGTTTGGAAAATATAATTTACATATTTGTTTTATCAAAATAATTAGGTGTGCTCTTCATATATTACACATTCAGTAATACTAAAATCTTTCTAATTGGAATCCTTGTACCAATTTTGGGTAAGTATTTTATAAATATTATTCCTATATATGATCATGAATACTTAATGAAAATATAATAATGAAAAGTATTTTCTTTTTAATATGAAATTTTTATCCATACATTATTACTGGATGATATATAACCTGGGAACTTCAGAAGTTTTTACTAATGATGGCATAATCGAGAGTTAGCAAAATAATCAATTATGACAATTTTCATAATTGATTACGGTGGATCTCTGCTTTACGATGTTAATCTGTTCTAGAGACAGCATTGTATCGTGAAAATATCGTAATGTGAACCCAATAACATTGTTTTTTGGTCATTTGTTCCAAAACCTCAGAGAAGTTAAAATTTTCACTATATAACTAAGCTATTTATCTCTAAATGGTGATGTTTATAATGGAAATTGTACATATTGATTAAAAAAATTGATTAAAGCACAACAAAAAATCGCTTCAACTAAAGGATGCAAAAACAAAACATGCGCCAACACGTTTACAAATGTTGCTATTGGAAGGACCATGTAGTTCAGTTGGAAATAATCGTAAGCCCGTCGTAAAGTGAAGTAAGCAGGCATCAGTTAACATGATCACTGGTTAGTAGAATCAGCCAATTCATAGAATCAAATTTCAAAAACCCAATTCAAATCATTAAAAGGCATTACCTTTCATCATTATCATATGTTTGGTTATAAGAATCAATTTTGAACACCTTTACGATATTTTTCTAAAGCACATTTCCTGGAGGTCACTACCTAAAACAATGAAAACAGTTTGCAGTTTATTGGGCTTTTCTGTTAGTGCAATCTATTATAAACGGATAGTAAACTTGATCTTATTGCATTTCTGATAATACCATTTGCTGGAATTCTGTGGGTTTTTACGTTATTATGCCGAAATGGGTTTCCCCTTATTCTTCAATCATATAAAAAACATATTTTCAGAATCTTTTCTTCATTCCTATTTTTTAAGCTTGTTACTCCGTATCTCACTTGCACGTATTGTGTTAGTTGCAGTTTGTTTGTAGTAGTAGTAGTGGCATGTGATGCAAGAAAGCAAATGTATGAGCTTATGCAGCATTAGCCAAAAAAAATCACACCATTCCCTCCAAATGCCTGTCCAGTTCCTCCTTAAATTTATTCAACCTATCAACTTCCACAACAACAGATGGAAGTTTGTTCCAGCAATTAACCACCCCCTGGCTAAAGGCAAATTTCCGCACATCTATTCTACATCTGTCCTTTCTTAATTTGAATTTATGCCCCCTTAGGTTCATAATCTGAACAAGTGGAAGGATCCTATCAGAATTCAGCGTGCTGAACCCATTCAAGGCCTTATACACCTCAATCAGATCACCGTTTCCCAAGTGTAAGATCTGGTACTTTGCTGGATTAAAGCAAAGCTGCCACTCTTCTGGTCATCCCTGAGGTCTATCTAGGTCACGCTGAAGAAGCTCTGCTTAGTGGTGATCATAAACTACTCTACCAATCTTTACATCATATGCAAATTTAGACATCATGCCGTCTATCCCTTTATTGATGTTATTTAAGAAAATCAAAAACAACAATGGTCCCAATACTGTACTACCCTGAGGAACCCCAATTCTACTTCTTACGGCACCTCCGTAGCCAGGTAGGAAGGAGCAGCAGTGCGTAGCACATGCTTCTTGATTAGACCGGGGTTCGAGCCCGTCACCACCAAATACGGAGGATGCGGAAAGGTCAGGGAATGACCACCGCATATCCCGGAGCAACATGGCCTTAGTTGCTAATGCTCCTAAAATCCAAATAACAGACAAACAATCTACTTCTTACATTAATCCAATCTGAAGAATAACCATATATCACAACCTTCTGCCTAATGCCCTGAAGCCAACCTACTATCCATCTAAGGATTTTCCATGTGATTCAAACTTGTTACTACTTATAAAGCAACCACCCATGTGGGACTGAGTCAAATGCTTTGCTGAAATCTAAATAAACAATGTCAAAATTATTCCCTAAATCCAGCTCATGAATCACCTGTCAAAATAGCTAACCAGATTTTTTAAACATGATTTTCTCTTTGCAAAACCATGCTGGGTATCTTTCAGAATTCCATTTCTATCTAAATTATCCAGAATTTCACCCTTGTTCATTGCCTTCATGATTTTCCCTACTACTGAAGTTAGATTGACCAGGCGGTAATTTCCCACTACCTCTTAGAACCACCCTTATGTATTGGAGATACGTTGACACTTTTCCAAATCAATGGATCTCTCCTAAGTTAGCATTGGTAGAGGCACATGATGCAAGAAAGCAAGCTTATGCAGCATCAGCCAAAAAAAAAAAAAAAACTCTCCCATTTCACACCTCCGTTCATTCCAAATACCTGTCCAGCCCAGCCTTAAATTTATTTAGGCTATCAACTTCCACAACAAAGGATGGAAGTCTGTTTCACCAACCAACTACCTGCTGGCTAAAGGCAAACTTCTGCACATCTATCCTACATCTGTCTTTCCTCAATTTGAATTTATGCCCTCTCAGGTGATTATTCTGAGCAAGAGGCAGTATCCCATTGGCATTGAGCATGCTCAAACCATTCAAGACTTTGTACACCTCAATCAGATCACCTCATAGGTGCCTAGTCTCCAGACACTGTGATTTGCAAAACTTAAGCCTTCTTAAGAGCAAGCCTTTGTTTCATTGACTAATCTTGTTGCCCTTCTCTGTACTCGTTCCAACAGCTCTACATCCTTAAAATGAGGCCTCCAGACCTGTATACAGTATTCAAGGTGTGGCCTGAGGTGTGAGTTCAGTGATACTCTCATAATTAGCCTCAATGGTTCAATGCACTCACTTGCTGTCTCCCTTAAAATTATAGGGTATATGCCATCAACTCCAGGAGCTTTACTCGCCTGTAGGCTCCAAAGTTTTTTCATTAAATAATCGGGAAATTTCAATATCATTAATTACATATTTTTCAACTTCCCTCCCATAATTTCTCATTGACATAAAGGGTTTTCTTCTGTAAATATTGATGCAAAGTAACTGTTGAGTTCATCTGCAACATCACCTGGTGTATCTAATACTATATACTATCCCACAACCATTACATAAGGGTCCAATGGCTTTGTCCTTCCCTTCTTTATCCATATATGCAAAGAATTCCTTATCTCCACCTTTGCCAGAGATTTCTTATAATCTGCCTTTGCCAGCCTAACCTTTTCTGTGGCATTATTACAGTTCAATTTGTAGCTGTTACAGGCTTCAGTACTTTTTATTGCTCTTAAGTAATCTGGCAACTTCACTATTCATCAGACTTGGAAGAGTATTTTTTTTAATGGTATATACGCATTCAAGGCTTCTGTGATTAATATTTTAAGGTATACCATAATTCAATTGTATTCGCTCTTGGTGCGATATCTACCCAGTTAATAGAGGCTATGTACAGGCTTTCGTAATTTCCTTTCCTGAAATTATAACCATTCCTTTGCCTTTAATTACTGCTACCTGTCTTCATCGTCCAGCATAGAACTCCGTGATCAGTTCCTGCTACTGGTTCGTGTACTGTCAGTCCTATTATGTCATCTAGTTCATGGGATGATCAGGTCTAGAATATTCTTTTCCATAGTATTCTGCCTGACATGTTGATACAAATAACAGTCATCTGATTAATTTAAAAAATTGTCCTCCATGTTGAGTTTCCTTCCCATTTCCTCAAATCAATTAGAGGCAAATTAAAAAAATCCATAATAAGACATTTGTGCTTACTTGCCCTTTCCATTTGCATATAGAGGCATTAGCATTAGCATTAGTAGAGGCATTTGATGCAAGAAAGCAAGCTTATGCAGCATCAGCCAAAAAAAAAAAAAAAAATCACTTCCACTTCACCCCTCTGTTCGTTCAAAATACCTGTCCAGCTGAGCCTTAAACATATTTAGGCTATCAACTTCCACTACAAGGGATGGAAGTCTGTTCCACCAACCAACCACCCGCTGGCTAAAGGCAAATTTCCGCACGTCTATCCTACATCTGTCTTTTCTCAATTTGAATTTATGCCCTCTCAGGTGATTATTCTGAGCTAGAGGAAGAATCCCATCAGCATTGAGCATGCTCAAACCATTCACGGCTTTATACACCTCTATCAGATCACCTCGCTGGTGCCTAGTCTCCAGACACTGTAATTTGCAAAACTTAAGCCTTTCTTTGTAAGAGCACCCCTTTGTTCCATTCACTAATATTGTTGCCCTTCTCTGTACTCGTTCCATCAGCTCTACGTCCTTCTTGAAATGAGGCCTCCAGACCTGTATACAGTACTCTAGGTGTGGCCTGACCATTGCCTTATACAAGGGAATAATCACCTCCCTATCCCTGTTGGAAAAATTCCTGTATATCATTGACAATACTCCATGAGCTACTCTTGCAGCCCGTCTGCACTGCTCAGAGAACTTCATATCTGCCTGCACAACCACCCCCAAGTCCCTTTCATTCTCTACCACTGTCAGTGTAGTACCACAGAGTTGATACGTTGCTCTGGGGTTGCTGTTTCCCATGTGTAGTACTTTACACTTGTCAATGTTGAACTTCATTTGCCACCTCTCAGCCCATCTGCTCAACCTTTCCAGATCCTGTTGCAGCAGCATAGTGTCAGTAGTGGCCTTGACAACCCTGCCAACCTTTGTACATTAAGCTTGTACATTAATCATTTATAAATACAGAAAACAATAATGGACCCAACACTGAGCCCTGGGGGACTCCACTAATAACATTATTCCACGATGAGCAGTGTCCATTCATTACCACTCTTTGTCTTCTCCCGCTCAACCACCCCTTTATCCATAGCAGCAATTTGCCTCCAATGTCACACTGCTCCAATTTGTGTAGCAGTCTTCCATGTGCAACAGTATCAAAAGCCTTTCTAAGATCCAAGTATATAATATCAAAGCTATTCCCTGCATCCAGTTCTTTTGTGACTGCATCATAGTATCCAATCAAATTTGTCAGGCAAGACTTCCCCTTAACAAAACCATGCTGTGTCCGAGCTATAACTGAAGTCTTGTCTAAATGATCCTGCAGTGTTTCTTTAACCAGTGCCTCCATTAATTTTCCTGGAACAGAAGTTAAGCTCACAGGTCTATAATTACTTGTGTCGCCCTTTGATCCTCCTTTGTGAATTGGGGTCACATTTGCACATCTCCAGTCTATGGGTACCTCCCCTGAGTCCAAGGAAGCTCTCATAATTATGGCTAAGGGTTTGCTTACTTCCTTTGCTGCCTCCTTTAATATAACTGGATAGATCCCATCCACCCCGGGTGCCTTGTGTTTATCTTCAACAGTTTCTCCTCCACTTGACTCCCAGTTATTTCAAGATTCTGTAGCTTACTGCTAGAGTTGAACCTCTGGCATTCTCCTCGCTGAATAACTCCTCATGTGTGAATGTCGATGCAAAATATTCATTTAGTTTGTTAGCTACCTGAGCAGGATCATCAACAGTTGACCCATCAATATCAAGTGGACCAATCTGATTCATCCCCTTCCTTCTAGAGTTTACATAAGTAAAGAACTCTTTGCTGTTTTTCTTTGCATCCCTTGCCAAGGATTTCTCGTAATCTGCCTTCGCCTGCCTAACCTCCTTTGTAACTTGGTTGCATATCAAGTTGTATCTATCATAGGCTTCTGTGTCATGTGTTAATTTGTAAGTATCCCATGCATTTTTCTTCTTGGCCATATGCCTCATTAGTTCATCTGACATCCATTTAGGCCTAAACCTTGAACAATATTTCTTAGTTGGTATGTAAATCCTAGTAGCTTCCAAGATAAGTTCTTTGAATGCTTCCCATTTTGAATTTGCTGTTGGTAACATCATCAGTTGGTCCCACTGTATAGAATTTAAATACTGTCTCAGTCCATCGTAGTCGCCTTTACGGAAGCAATAACCCTTCCCTTTACCCCTAATGGTAGTTACCTCTTTGAGTAAATCCCACTTGAGCACACTGTGATCACTGCCACCTAGTGGTTCATTTATCTGCAGATTCTTAATGCATGAAGAATCACTGCTGATAATCAAATCAAGAGTATTACTCCCTCTAGTTGCCTCCCGAACATGCTGATGTAGAAAACAATCATCCAATAAATACACAAAAGCCCTGCTAGTGTGTGAGTGACCAGCCCCCAAATTCCAGTCAATATCTGGGAAATTAAAAACCCCCATTATAAGACTGTCTGATTTACTGGCCCACTCTATTTCCCTGTACAGTTTCTTATTATATTCATCAGAGTCATTAGGCCTATAGCACACTCCTACTCTCAATTTTGATCTCCCAATGCTTATGTCACAACAAACTGACTCAACACTGCACTGTCCAGCGATGTCGACTGGCTTCACTTCCTTGGTTTATATGTGTTTCTTAACTAATAGCATAACCTCTCCCCCCCCTTCCTATCCTGTCTGTCCTTTCTGTAGACGTTGTACTCGCCAAATTCCAGTTCTGCATCCCTGATATCTGTGTGACACCACGTCTTTGATATCCCAACAATATCTGCCTTTGATGTTTTGAGCAATACCTCAAATTCATCAAATTTATTTACTAAACTCCTAGCATTGGTGTACACGCAAGTAAACCTGCACCTGTTTCTATTCTTAGCTACCCTAACACAACCCATGTGTTTACTTGTACCGCAATGGCTCCCAGCAGTCTCTGAAATATCATGCATCTTGTTTTTCAGGCTTCTGCTCATTCTAATAGAAGCAGTGCAAGAATCTCTTTCACCTCTGCCAGTGGCTACTGTTAATCTATTCGTCTTTGTCTCCCCCCAAGCTAGCAGTTTTCCGACCCACCTAACACTGCCTCGATAGCATCAGCAAATGTTCTTGCACCCTTTCTATTTAAGTGTATC
Source organism: Mastigoproctus giganteus (assembly GCF_048544385.1). Taxonomy (NCBI): domain Eukaryota; kingdom Metazoa; phylum Arthropoda; class Arachnida; order Uropygi; family Thelyphonidae; genus Mastigoproctus; species Mastigoproctus giganteus. The sequence goes on along the minus strand of NC_143587.1, from coordinate 74,228,439 downwards.
CCATCCCTGTAGAAGCAATCTCTCCTGTTAACAAGTACAGTCCAGGCTGAAAAAAATTCTACCCCTTGAGCCTTGCACAATCTTTCCAGGGCCGAATTGATCGACAAGGCTCTCATCATATACTCCCTCCTATCGTGTCTGGGCAGAATTGCAGACACTTTCAATTTCAACCCTAATTCTCGGCTTTTGTTCAAGAGTGACCTGTACTTGTTAAGTAGTTCTGTCGGTCTCCTATTCTTAATATCATTAGTGCCAACGTGTACAACTATATCACCTTTTGTGCCTTTAAAAGATGATATTCGCTCTACAACGTCATCAACCTTTGCCCCTGGCAGACATACCCTGGTCCTGTTCCACCTATCCTTTTTACAAAGCATGTTCCCCGTTTACCTGACAATAGTCACCAACAACTCCTAGTTCCTTCGGGACCAGCGCATTCTGCCTTGGGGGTTGCCTCTGTGTCACGTGATGCCCAAGTGCAAGCTCTGGCGTTGATGTGGGCAGCTGAGAGCTTGATGGGCCCCTCAATTTAGTTTCTTCGAGGGCATCCACCCTGTCCTTCAAGCTCTCATATAGGCCCAGAAGAACGCTGAGTTGTTGCCTGATATCGATACACTCCTTGCATCGCGCACACACAAAGACATCCCCCATGGCAGTATCATGTCCCGTACCCGATTGCTCTGCAAGCATCAAGCAAACAGTGCATTTTATAAGGCTGTGAGTCAGAGGACAACTGCCCCCCTCAGTTCTGCTCCCCCCTCAGTTCTGCTCTGAGCCACAGCACTTCCATTAGCTTGAGCCTTTTGCTTTGCTGCTCTCGTCTGAGTCATGATTCTATTAATTTATTAATTAATTATAATTAATTATGTTATGTTATTAATTATGTTAAATATAATTAATTATATTACGTTTGTAATCTAAGTCGTTATATGTATTTATTTAAAAGTACAATTTAACTGCTAACGAAGTTCAACTAACGCTATCTAGTATGGTATATAACTATTGTATCACAAAGGCGGGAAAGTTAAGAACGGTAATTCTACGGACACTTAAGTATTAATTAACTTTCAAATCTCGCTGTCTCAATTCAGAATAAACTAACGATCCTTACTAGGTCTATAAGCTACTTACAGAAATAATTCGATGTAAAAAATATTCAATCAAGAGGCTAAATATGGCTAAAGGACTTCTCGTTCAGCTGAGTTGCAAACACGTGGATACCCTTACCGATACTTTTTATGCAATTACAAGGCCGAGTAAAGAATAAATACACCAAATTAATCAGAAAATCACAAAATAATGTTATACTACTAAATTTAAATCAAAAGTTTTAGAAAAACAATAATTTCAAATCAATAAATAAGAAAAATCCACTTAGCGGCTTTGAACACGACCGTCTCCTAGTAGCCTCGTCAGCATACTCCCATTATAATGAGAGCAGAGGCTCTCATTATAATCTTCACACTCAGCTGGCTTGTAGTTTACTCCCACTCTCATTATACCTTTGCTTCCAACTGTCTCACACAACTATCTTCCAACTAGCACACAAAACATTGCATTAGTAGAGGCATACAATGCAAGAAAGCAAGCTTATGCAGCATCAGCCAAAAATAATAATTAAAAAAAAACCGCTCCGATTACTCATCTCCATTCATTCCAAATACCAGTCTAGCCCAGCCTTAAATTTATTTAGGCTATCAACCGACACAACAAAAGATAGAAGTCTGTTCCAATGAACTACCTGCTGGCAAAAGGCAAACTTCTGCACATTTATCCTACAACTGTCTTTCCTCAATTTGAATTTATGCCCTCTCAGGTGATTATTCTGAGCAAGAGGAAGAATCGCATCAGCATTGAGCATGCTAAAACCATTCAAGGCTTTATACACCTCAATCAGATCACCTCGCAAGTACCTAGTCTCCAAACACTGTAATCTACAAAACTTAACCCTTTCTTTGTAAGCACAACCCTTCGTTCCATTCACTAATCTTGTTGCTCTTCTCTGTACTCGTTCCAACAGCTCTACATCCTCCAGACTTGTATACAGTACTCAAGGTGTGGCCTGACCATTGCCTTATACAAGGAGATAATCACCTCCTTATCCCTTTTAGAAAAATTCCTGTATATCATTGACAAGACACCATGAGCTACTCTTGCAGACCTTCCGCACTGCTTAGAAAACTTCATATCTGCCTACACAATTACCCCAGATCCTTTTCATTCTCTACCACTGTCAGTGTATTACCACAGAGTTGATGTCTTACTCTGGTGTTACTGTTTCCCATATGTAGTACTTTACATTTGTCAATGTTAAACTTCATTTGCCACCTCTCAGCCCATCTGCTCAACTCTTCTAGATCCTGTTGCAGCAGTGTACTGTCATTAGAGTCATTAACAACCCTGCCAACCTTCGTATCATCTGCAAACTTGGACATTAAGTTTGATATATCAATATCATTTATAAATACAGAAAACAACAATGGACTTAACACTGAACCCTGAGGGACTCCACTAATAACATTAATCCACGAAGAGCAGTGTCCATTGATTACCACTCTGTCTTCTCCCACTCAACCATCCCTTTATCCATAGCAGCAATTTGCCTCCAGTGCTGCATTGCTCCAATTTGTGCAGCAGTTTTTCATGTGCAACGGTATCAAAAGCCTTTCTAAGATCCAAATATATGATATCAAAGTTATTCCCTGCATCCAGTTGCTTTGTGACCACATCATAGTATCCAATCATATTGGTCAGGCAAGACTTTACCTTAAAACCGTGCTGTGTTTAAGCTATAACTGAAGTCTTGTCTAGATGATCCTGCAGTGCTTCTTTAACCAGTGCCTCCATTAATTTCCCTGGAACAGAAGTTAAACTAACAGGTCTATAATTACTTGTTGCCCTGTGATCCTCCTTTGTGAATTGGGGTCACATTTACACATCTCCAGGCCATGGGTACCTCCCCCTGAGTCCAAGGAAGCTCTCATAATTGTGGCTAAGGGTTTGCTTACTTCCTTTGCTGCCTCCTTTAATATAACTGGATAGAACTCATCAACCCCAGTTGCCTTCCTTAGGTTTAACTTCAACAATTTCTCCACTTTGCTCTCAGTTATTACAAAATCATCTAGTTCAGTGCCAGAGTTTAGTTCACCTCTGGCATTACCCTCCCTGAATAACTCCATGTGTGAATGTAGATTCAAAATACTCGTTTAGTTTGTTAGTCACCTGAGCAGGATCATCAACAGTTGAACCATCAATATCCAGTGGACAAATCTGATTCATCCCTTTCCTTCTAGAGTTTACATACGTAAAGAACTCTTTGTTGTTTTTCTTTGCATCATTTGCCAAGGATTTCTCATAATCTGCATTTGCCTGCCTAACCTCCTTTGTGACTTGATTACAGACCAGCTTATATCTATCATAAGCTTTGATGTCGGCCATTAATTTATATGTATCTCATGCATTTTTCTTCTCTACCACATGTCTCATTAGTTCATCTGACATCCATTTAGGCCTAAACCTTGAACAATATTTCTTAGTTGGTATGTAAAGCCTAGTAGTTTCCAAGATTAATTCTTTGAATACTTTCCATTTTGAATTTACTATTGGTAACATCATCAGTTGGTCCCACCATATAAGAATTTAAATACTGTCTCAGACCTCTGTAGTCTCCTTTACGAAAGCAAAAACCCTTCCCTTTACCGCTAATGGTAGTTACCTCTTTGAGTAAATTCTACTTGAGCACACTGTGATCACTGCCACCTTGTGGTTCCTTTATCTGCAGATTCGTAATGCATGAAGGATCACTACTGATAATCAGATCAAGAGTATTACTCCCTCTAGTTTCCTCCCAAACATGCTGATGTAGAAAACAATCATCCAATAAATCCACAAAAGCCTTGCTAGTGTGTGAGTGACCAACCCACAAATTCCAATCAATATCTAGGAAATTAAAATCCCCTATTATAAAACTCTGATTTACTGGCCCACTCTATTTCCCTGTACAGTGTCTTATTATACTCATCAGAGTCATTAGGCCTATAACACAATCCTACTCTCAATTTTGATTTCCTAGTGCTTATGTCACACCAATCTGACTTCACATGCACTGGCTATACCTCCTTTAATTTTGTATTTCTTAACTAATAGCATAACACCTCCTCTCTTCGTATCCTTTCTGTACACATTGTACTCCCCAAATTCCAGTTCTGCATTCCTTATATCTGTGTGACACCACGTCTCTGATATCCCTTTGATGTTTTGACCAACACCTCAAATTCATCAAATACATCTGAATAAACGTCTGAATCTGGGAAGGCTTTCATTGTGCTCAGGCTGCTTTTGATAAGAAGCACGACCCCACCACCCCTTCTATCTGTCCTATCATTCCTAGATACATTGTACATACCATACTGAAACTCATCATCCCCTATCTCCAGGTGGCCCCGCCTTTCTGTAAGCCCTATTATGTCAGCGTTACGTGTCCTAAGCAGCAGTTCGAATTCACTTATTTTATTGACAACACTTCTGACATTACTGTTTAGACAATTAAGACTTAGTGTTCTTGTATAGTTAACTACCCTGACACACACCTTGAAATTATTTAAGCTTGCTTCCCTGGCATTAGCTGCTTGCTCATTTGAAACGTTTCTGCTCTCAGAACATCTTGCTAATGTGATATTTTGCAGTAACAAACAAAAACTCTGTTTGTGTGTGCAAGCATTACTTTGACCAATATTATCAGATAAATGCATACTATATTATGTTTTCCCCCTTCCAAAACTAGCAGTTTCCTTGAGCCTCTAAGGTATCCTCAATGATACTGGCAATAACTCTTGCACCACCTTTGTTTAAATTTATCCCATCTCTACAAAACAGATTCCTTCTACCTGCAAGTGCAGGCGAAGCTCATAAAAATTTCCCCCAAAAAGCCTTGCAGAGTCCTTCAAGCCTTGAGTTAATCCACAAGGCTTTCAGCATATAATCCCTTCTGTCATGCCTTGGCAGAATTGCAGACACACAAATTCTGACCTAACTCGCAGCATTTCTTCAGCATGTTCTTATATTTGTCTAACAAATCGTCAGATCATATTTGCTTAATATCATTAGTCCCCACATGAATAATAATATTCTCTTCCCCCCCACCCACCTTAAAATCTGACATTCTGTTGATGACATCATTAATTGTTGCTCCTGGCAGACACCCTGGTTGTGGTCCACCTATTCTTTTTTTCAAAAAATATTTCCCGTTTCCCTGACAATGGAGTCTCCTAATACAACTAAGTCCTTCTGAGCACTTGGTTATTCTGCTCTGGGGGCTGAATCAGAATTGCATCACTTGGCAGGTTACTAGTCTTGAGTCCCTGACAAGCTCACTGTTACATTATTCAGGGCAAGCCCCATTTTTTTCAGTGACTCAAATTCTTCTAGAAATTCACCGAATTTTAACTTTAGATCAGTACAAACGTGACAAAGAAAAGAATTGCCAGGTGAGCTATGATTATCCTCCAGGTTGACCTTGGAATACATGCTACAGGTTCTGCAAATGACAATCACGATTCACCCAGAAATCACGATTGGCTATTTCTGTATGAGTCATGATACCATCTGATGACGTGTTCAAAGTGGATCTTTTCACAAGCATTGTTAAAATTTACTAAATAACACAGAAAGTAACTTTTTAAAAAAAATCATATTTATAATATTATAAAAATTAAATTTACAATCTATTAAAAAAAAACATATCAAAATAAACTTTGCAATATATTAAATAAATTATTTGAAAGCAATTATTTAAATCTAACCTCCTTAATTCTGATCTAATCCTTTGTAATCACTCTGACTTCCTTGGAATACTGTGAAGACATGTCTGCTCCCGACAAATGTAGAGTCGAATCTGAGCTCTGTGGAGCTAATTATTTTGGGCAATTTTTTTGAAAACAAAAACTCTATATAAATGCCTTTAGAATATTCATATGTTCTCATTTTGACTTTATTTTAATAAACCAGTTGCCAAAGAAATACAGCATAATTTCAGAAGACATTCTTCATGATTTTTCACGTATTGTGAAATCTGGACAGAGTTACTTATTTCCTCTGTGTAGGTGTGATTTTCTAATTTCTAGTGGAGGGAAACTTTGTAATCAGTCATTTGCAAACAAATAAGCATAAGGAGAATGTACATTTTTTAAAAAGAAATGCAAAAATGGATTTCACATTTAATTTGATACCAGTACGTCTGAAACCATCAACCTTGGGATAGGAGTACTGTTTTTAGAATTTTTCTTTTTTCGAAAATTAATCTAACCAAGCAAAGAGTGTTCAAAATAAATAGCGTAATCTTGAACACTAATTAAAATGAATTAGTTTCACAAAAAAATGCAGTACTTCTCAGTATTGTTGAAGATAAAGAAATAGATGCTTTGCAGTATTATTTCTCTCAGTTTCATTGTGAGAATCTACCAGACATTATTATCAAAGAAGAAAGAACTGCTGAATAAGTGATAATGGTTAGAGAACTGGCAAGCTTCACAAAGGAAGCTTGAAATATAACAAATTGTCCCAATTCATGTTTGGCATTTTAACAATTTCTTATAGCAATGCTGAGTGTGATAGGATATTTAACTAGATGAAACAAACAAAAAACCAAGTTCGAATCTCTTTCTGGTGAAGCTCTGGAAATGCTCTTCACAGTCAAATCTAGACATTAGGGCCATTGTTATAAATAAAACTGACTCGACATTTCTGAAGAGGTCAAAGTCTGCAATAGTATATTCCTTGAAGTATTATTAATCAGCTGACGTCTAATTAACAATCCAAACAGATACCCACAGACAGAAAAATTCTAGGTACTGTACTAGTAAACAACCCTGTAGCTGTGTTATTTTAATTCACATTAAAATAATTGCATTAACTGTGTCATTCACTGATGAAATTGTACATCACACTGTGTTTTCCAAGATAAAATGATGTTTCCATGACTTTGTGTAGATTCGTATTGCCCCCATACACATATCATGTTTATTGATGTGGCTGCAAAATTGGAAATGTTCTTCGTTTTGATCCACATGCAGAGAATAACTTTTGCTTTAAACTACAAAAATCCTTTTTGAGGTCAGTAAAAGGTACATAGAACATGCTAGTAGTTGCTGACCGAATGTAGAGGGGGAGGTGGAAATCTAAAAAACTTTTTTTTTGACATTTAAAGGAGATTATTAAAGACTGCCCTTGTACAAAGCAAATGAAGCAATAGAATATTTGTAAGTGAAAAATTCCTGGAAACCAAGTTGATTTGTCTCCTTTACTGGACTAGCACTCTCACAAACTGAAAAGAATTTTGAAAATAAATGACGTAAAGGAGTGGAAACAGAGTTTTTATGTACAAAGAAAGAATGACAAAATATATACCTGATCAAGTGTAGAAGGAAATTGATGCCAATGCCTTTTATCTTTAAGGGAGAACTAAAAGCACTCCAGCAGAGAACATTGTTTTGATAACCACTCAACCCAGAAACATCTGAGTTGAGCAGCTGTAGTTTCTAATTTAATCTTGTATAGTAGAAGCATAGAGTGACTTTTGTTCCCATACTCTGGCATCAGGGTTGGTGTGCAGGTTGGCAAGGGATTACGAAATCCCTAATTACTGTCTCTAATGCGTATTGCTATTTAATGACAGTGTCAAGATTAACGGATTATTTTAATCATGTTTCAAAGAATAGCTTTGAGTATAAATAACAGAATTAATAACTAACAAGACTAAGCTGATGGCACAGAGGCATCAACAATATTATTTTAACAGAATTTAACATTCTGTTAAAATAATCTGTAAAATGTGTTTTTCATAAATTTTATTGTGATCTAATATAAACATTTAATTTTTACAATCTAATTGAAATATCTGCAGGCTATAGCTTGGGAACCCCTGCCTTAGATTGCAGTATGCAATCATCATTCCTCTTGAATTTTGATAACAATTTTCATATTTCTGCTGTGATTAATATAATAAGCTGATATACCTCATGATTTCTATATTTAGTAAACTGATAGCAAAAAATAAGCTTCTTAGAGGGAGGGAGGGGGGAGGAATTAGTATGCACACTGCTTAAAATGAGAACATTTCTGGTCTGTGCATCTATCAAATTGCCTGCTCATACTTTAACTTCATGACAACAAACATAAAAAAAAAAAAAAAAAAAAAAACCCTTTCCATTTTACCCATTAGGTGCCTAAAGGACCACTCACTTCGACCGTGTCGAAGAGTTAAGTCCAACACTTAAGTGTTGGATTCTTCCTCTTGCCCATGTCAATGCCTGAGGGGACCTAAACATAAATTGAGGAAAGACAGTTGTAGATGTGCAGAAATTTGCTTTTAGCCAGCAGTTGATTGATTGCTGGAACAAACTGCCATCTGTCGTTGTAGAAGTTGACAGTTTAAATAAATTCAAGGCAGAACTAGACAGACATTTGGATTGAATGGATAGGTGAAATGGGAAAGTGTTTTTTTTTTTTTTTTTTTGGCTAATTCTGTGTAGGTTTAACAAATTCTATATTTGTTACATTAGCATTACTAGCCAATCCTCTAGTAATGCTAATGTAACAAATATTGCAGATGGGAAGGTGCAGCTTCACATATGAGTTCTAACTATTGATAATTTAAAAATATATAAGTACAATATGACTCAAGTAGCCATTGCACTTAAAACCCCATCAACAATTTAAAAATAATTTGTTTAACTGTACCAGTGTTAAGCTGTTATTATATTATTTTGTGCTTTACTAACATAAAGGCGCCTCCGTAGCCAGGTGGGCAGGAGCAGCAGTGCGTAGCGCACACTTCTTGATTAGACTGGGGTTCGAGCCCGTGAGCCACCAAATACGGAGAATACGGAAAGGTCAGGGAATGACCACCGCATATCCCCAGAGCAATATGGCCTTAGTTGCTAATGCTCCTAAAAACCGAATAACTAACATAAATACAATTTAAAGTTTTGAATAAAATTTCTGTTGTTCATTATCGCGGGTTCGATTCCCGCCTCGGGCTTGGATCAAAGTACTGCAAAAACCTTGGGAGGTGCAATATGTCCACAGAAGCCGATGGGCCAACAACTACCAAACCAAACTCTAAAACTGTTGTTCATTACATAAGAAAATATCCAGATCTTTCATCCTATGGCTTTGGATATAGAATAATTTTTTTAAATGGCCCTTTGAAGGAAAAGGGTTGCACTTCCTGATTTCAGGCCTTAAACAGATCAAGTAAGCTAAATGCTGATGGCATCCTTACTTCTCTCGAATGACGTGTGTAAGGAGACATAAATTGCAAGAAGGTGATTGTAAGATAGATGTGCAGAAATTTACTTAAGCCAGAGAGTAACTGATTGTAGGAACAAACTTCCGTCTGGTGCGATAAAAGTGGGTAGTAGAATAGATGGATAAATGATGCACTTAGCTTGCTTTTTTTTTTTTTTTTTACTGATTCTGTATAAGCTTGCTTCCTTGTCCCATTTGCCACTTCTAATAGAACTATCATTTGTTAATAAATAATGAATAAAACAATTCATTGGTTCACATGTGTTGAACTTGTCCATTCTTGTTGTTACCCCACTGCTTTCCCAATACCAGTGTCTAGAACAAACGTTGTTGGATAGGTGTCTGAGCATTCCTTTTCTTTTGAATCATTGTTTGAAACCAGACATGGCTATTAGCGTGATGTAAGATAAATTATTGAGCAAGAAACCTAGTGAGGTTTGTGAACATTTCATTCTAAATTAAAATGATGTACGTTCACCTGCATTTATTCAGATGTGATAATTTACAGGATTGCTTCCCAAAGCTGGATAAAACTCTTTTGTCCAGCTTTGGGAAGTCTGTTACTTGGATAGTTGTCATTTTCTGAAAGTTCTCTATTCTTTTGTTAAATTTTTCATATTGGTTTTCAAATGTTCATGTTTGAAATTTAGCCCATCATCTAGAGCAGCAGTTAATTGTTGTGTTTTTAAAAATAGAGGTCAGGTGGCTGCTATATTTAGGAGAGACAGTTAACCATAAAGATTTTGTTTTGTATTCCTATAAAATACAAATAATGTAAATTGTTAATTTGTTTTTCTTGACTTTAAAAGTTTTTGATCTGTTCCAGTTTTGATCTGATTGCAAAATAAGCTTAATCTATTTCTTTGTAAAACTTTACAGTCATATTTCTTCATGCCTCTTTGAGATTGAGAAATTTAAAAAACAAATTGACAAATAAAATGGAAACAGTTGGATTAAAAAGAACTCCCATGGGAATACTTTTGGAGGTCTTAGAAGAAGAGTAAGTATTAAACAAAAATACTTTATTATTTTGGGATTGGGAAGATATTTGGGGGTATTGGGGATCAGTTTAAATTATATAGAATTACCTAAGGAAATTCTTACTAAAAATAATAGAAATGTTATAATACCATGAATAATCAGACTAAAATATGAAATAGCAAGTGCTTAAAAAACGGTACTCACCTTTGAATAAATCTGCAATAATTTTTTTGAAAAGAATGGTAATTAAATCATTTTGGTGAGGAGGTAGAGTGAAGGAAATTAAAGGGGGTGTTAAGGGTGATTTAACGGATTTTAAAATGAGCCCAAGGAAGTAGAACAGCACATCTCCAATCCTAGGGAGTCATTGGAAAAGGAAGAAATTATTAAGAGTAAATTAAAATGAAATTTAAAAATTAAAAATTTTTAAAAATGGATAATATAGTATGACAGACCAAGTCATACTATAGAAGTGGATAGTTTGAATACATCCAAGAAGGAAGGGCTAGACAAAAAAATTTCCTCACTAGCTTCTTTTTTTTTTTTTTTTTCTTTTTTTTTCCCCGCTGATGATGTATAAGCTTGCTTCCTAATATTTTTGGGAGGTGCATTATGGCCACAGAAGCCGATGTGCCAACTACCAAAAAAAAAAAAAAAAAAAAATTCAAACTTTTGTTTTTTAGGTTGAATTATGTACTACTTATGTTATAAAAATGTTTGCATTACTATAAATTTATAGTTTATAGTTTTCTTCTTATACTGATTACACTTCTACTACAAAACTACATGGAAAATTTTCAAGTATCACCTATATCAGGGGTGGGCAACAGCCGGCCTGCGGGCCACATCCGGCCCGCGACGATGTTGAATCTGGCCCCCTCGGTAAATGCATAAATATAGAAAATCCATACCTGACTACACTTGCCGTAAACGTTCGGCTTAATTCAGTTCAATCGGGAATCGCAGCCAGTACTACAGTAACCAAGTGATTCTACGCAGCGTCAAAGAGTTATTTCCTAATTATTATTGTAGCATCGATCGAACGAAGTTCCTTTGGGTTTGACTTCTTATTGAAAAAAATAATATTGGTGCGAGATATTTTATGTTTTATGCCTTCTCTAATTATTACAATTTTTAATTTAATATAATTTATAGCCCATAAAATGAGCCAATTAAAAAAAAAAGAAAAATTGATGCCGAATGCCGCATTTTCAATGATAATTGGACATTCAGATATTTTTTTTTAAAATACATTAATAATTTGGTAATTCAAGTAATATAACATTTTTTAGGTTCTGATTTTTTTTGTTAAATCGTTCAATCTATTCCGGCCCGCATCATGATGCGAAAATTTCATTCGGCCCGCATCATGATACGAAAATTTCATTCGGCCCGCTGACGAAAAAAGTTGCCCACCCCTGACCTATATCAATACCATAACAATGGTGATACAGAATAATGTTCTTATTGGTACAATAGAATGGCAGCAGAAGTCAAATTTTTTTTTCAAACAATTTCAAAGGTCAAATAATGCACAAATTCAATTTAATCAAAAAAGCCCAATTAATAACTACAGTACTAACTTTAAATCAAAAGTTGCAAAAAAACAATTTTTAAGCAATAAAGAAAGTTCCACTTAGTGGCACCTGAAGTTGTTGCTCTTAACTCTTAAGTCTTATATACACTGTGGGGGAGTTGAACTGCAATTTTACCAACATTGTGTAATTTAGTTGATTTGCATAGTGATACGATTCAATGAAATATTGCAACTTTGATAGACAGGAATTTTGCCAGCATAGATGAAGTGATTATCCTTTCATATGAAGCAATGGTTGAGTACTGCATACAGATCTAGAAGCCTCATTTTAGGATGTGGATCTGTTGGAACTAGTGCAGAGAAGAGCAACAAGATTAGCAAGGGGAACAAAAGGGTGATCTTAACAGAGGTTTGAGTTCTGCAAACTGCAGCACCTGGAGACAAGGTACTTGTCAGATCTGATTGAGGTGTTTAAGGTTTTAAATGATTGAGTAAGCTCTTTGCTGGTGGAATATTTCCCTTTACTCAGACTACACACGAGGGGACATAAATTCAAATTGAGGAAGGATGTTGCAGGATTGATGTGCAGAAATTTTCCTTCAGCCAGTAATAAGTAATTGTTGGAACAAACTTCTATCTGGTGTTGTTGAAGTGGATAGTTTGAATAAATTTAAGGCAGAACTAGACAAACTATTAGAGGAGAATTACAGGTAAAATAGATTACAGGTTAGAGGAGAATTACAAGTAATCCCCCCTTTCCCCACTGCTAATATTAACTTCAGATATTTAATAAACTCATAACGGAAGCTATATGATTTTGTGAATAAAATTAGTAAATTGTGGAAATAAGTCTGGTGGCCAGCTGACTTTCTGTTGTGAATATAGTACAACCAAATTGTTTCCTTACAGCATTCAAACGTCTGGTGGCTCCAAACAGAATTCATAGATAGCAAGTTTTCAACAGAGTTTTTAGAATTGTTAAATATTAAAATATTATTTAACTTAAATATAATTCTATTTGGAGAACTAATTTGTCATTCAATAGCAATATTTGGTGGACAAACTTTTTGAATCAACTTGAAATGAATCAACTTTGCAAAAAAACAAAAAAAAAAGTGTGCTGATAAATATCAAAAACTTGTCTACATGCATGTATATATGCAAATTTCTGATATTTGTCATTATTATTGGAAATAGCTCTTTTGTTCAGTTCATTGTGAGAATGTATTGGACAATACATTCTCACAGTGACAATTGATGTATAGTTGTCTTTTATTGGGGAAACTAAAAAGTGCACACAAGGAAGCTTGAAATATAACAAATTATTTAAAATCATGATTGGCATTGTTACAATTACATATAGCAATGCTGAATGTAAGATTCAGCCAGTTTTAGGGGGGGGGGACTTAGTTCAGATGTTATGTGGAAGCTTGGGAAATGCTCTTGGCATCTATCTAAGCAGCAGTGCCATTGTTAAAAACACATCTTTGACTCAACATTTCTGAAGAAAGAAAGTATGTAATTCTGTCTTTCTTGAAGTAGTCATAATTAGTTGTTATCTAATTATGATTACTAGTATGCAGTTGCTAGTATTCTATTCAGAAAAATCCTAGGTATGCTAATGTCTGAAATCATTTTTTTCTGAAAACAGTTGAGGATCCTGCTCAGGTGACTAACAATCTAAACGAGTATTTTGCATCTACATTCACGCATGAAGAGTTATTCAGGAAGGAGAATGATGTAGGTAAAGTAAACATTGGCAGTGAGCTGGATGATTTTGTAATAACTGAGAGGAAAGTGGAGGAGAGATTGTTGAGGATAAACATAAAAAAGGCACCTGGGGTGGATGGGATCTATCCAGTTATATTAAAGGAGGCAGCAAAGGAAGTAAGCAAACCCCTAGCCATAATTATGAGAGCTTCTTTGGACTCAGGGGAGGTACCCATAGACTGGACATGTGCAAATGTAACCCCAATTCACAAAGGAGGATCAAAGGCTGACACAAGTAATTATAGACCTGTTAGTTTAACTTCTGTTCCAGGTAAATTAATGGAGGCACTGGTTAAAGAAGCACTGCAGGATCATCTAGACAAGAATTCAGTTATAGCTCAGACGCAGCATGGTTTTGTTAAGGGCAGGTCTTGCTTGACCAATTTGATTGGATACTATGATGTAGTCACAAAAGAACTAGATGCAGGGAATAACTTTGATATTATATATTTGGATCTTAGAAAGGCTTTTGATACTGTTGCACATGGAAGACTGCTGCACAAATTGGAGCAGTGTGGCATTGGAGGCAAATTGCTGCTATGGATAAGGGGATGGTTGAGAGGCAGAAGACAGAGAGTGGTAATCAATGGACACTGCTCAACGTGGACTAATGTTATTAGTGGAGTTCCTCAGGGTTCAGTGTTGGGTCCGCTGTTGTTTTCGGTGTTTATGAATGATATTGATGATGGGATATCAAGTTTAATGTCCAAGTTTGCAGATGATACAAAGGTTGGCAGGGTTGTTAAGGACACCACTGACGCTATGCTGCTACAACAGGATCTGGAAAGGTTGAACAGATGGGCTGAGAGGTGGCAAATGAAGTTTAACATTGACAAATGTAAAGTACTACATATGGGAAACAGTAACCCCAGACCAACGTATCAACTCTGCAGTACTACACTGACAGTGGTGGAGAATGAAAAGGACCTGGGGGTAATTGTGCAGGCAGATATGAAGTTCTCTGAGCAGTGCAGACGAGCTGCAAGAGTAGCTCATGGTGTCTTGTCAATGATATGCAGGAATTTTTCTAGCAGGGATAAGGAGGTGATTATTCCCTTGTGTAAGGCAATGGTTAGGCCACATCTTGAGTACTGTATACAGGTCTGGAGGCCTCATTTCAAGAAGGATGTAGAGCTGCTGGAACAGGTACAGAGAAGGGCAACAAGATTAGTGAATGGAACAAAGGGTTGCTCTTACGAAGAAAGGCTTAAGTTTTGCAAATTACAGAGTCCGGAGACTAGGCACCGGCGAGGTGATCTGATAGAGGTGTATAAGGCTTTGAATGGTTTGAGCATGCTCAGTGCCAATGGGATTCTTCACCTTGCTCAGAATAATCAGCTCAGAGGGCATAAATTCAAATTGAGGAAGGACGGATGTCGGATAGATGTGCGGAAATTTGCCCTTGGCAAGCGGGTGGTTGGTTGGGGGAACCGACTTCCATCACTTGTTGTTGAAGTTGATAGCCTAAACAAATTTAAGTCTCAACTAGACAGGTATTTTGAGCGAACGGAGGGGTGAAATGGGAGTGGTGTGTTTTTTTTTTTTTTTTTTTTGTTTTTTTTGGCTGATGCTGAATAAGTTTGCTTTCTTGCATCATATGCCTCTACTAATGCTAATCATACCGTATTGGTAAACAATCCAGTTGCTGCAGTTTAGTTTAAAATGTGTGTTATCAGTGAAATTTAAATTCTAGTGTAGTGTGGACTTTAAAGTCCTCCTCCTATTTTTTTGAAGAAAAAAAATGTTTTTCAAAGAGCTACTTTTTTCAAAAAAAAAATAAAAATAAACCTTTTTTTGTTGTTGTTCATATTGGCCAAAAAATCTCATTTTCCTCCCTTTAAACTTTTATCCTCTGTTTGAATATTCAAACAGCAAACAGTACCTAAACTTGATTTGCAAACAGTTCCTTTAAACAGTTCAAGATATATTTCCTAGCTACCTGAGTGATTGTTGACCTGCCACTTCTCATCCTTTTATTTCAGGAGGGCAGTGAGTATTTTAGTAAAGCAGTTATGAGGATCTCTTTTTCCTAAATATTAAGACATTCCAGGGCAGAAGTCCCATTTTTATAATAAAGTGATGAGTACGATGAGTACTAAAATGATTCTTTAATCATTTTAGAGAAGTTAAATAGTGGATACATTATTAATTCAGTCTGTCACCCCTTATTTGTTTATTTATAAACATCCTGCCCTTTTAAAATTGGTATTTCATGGATTTTTTGCATGATGAGTAGCTAATTTTAACCTAAAAAAAAATTTGATTTCTTCATGAGAAGTTATTTTATGCACACCCTTATAGTAAATCCCTGTTAGAACACTTTTCCTGCTGATAGTGCTCTCCCCAAAGAGCACTATAAGCAGGAAACATAAGTGGTGACTCCCCCCCACCTTTACAAGTTGTTTTTCATTTTCCATCAATATTTTGGTAGATAACATTTTTAGCTATCTTCTTCTTTATTTTCTTCCTGTTATTATGAAGAAGTATTTTATATTAAGAAAAAGTGCAACCTTAATATACTGCTTGCTTTCTTTTTTTTTTTAATTAAAAAGAATAAATTTTTAAAAAAATTTATTAAATTAAACTTTGAGTATTACTGTATTAATATAATAATAATGCTGTCATTAAAGATATTTATTGCATATTGTATTGAGTGCATGCACATACAGAAGATACTAATTACTGTTCCAGCAAGGAAAGCAGACAAATAATGTTGAATTTAAAAAAAAAAAAAAAAACTGTTGCTATGGAGAGTGACCTATCTACATTCAAAGAAATAAATTGTTCCCCTCCACCCAGAACAATTTCCATGAAGTAAAACTGTACTACTAACGATTCCTAGAATTTCTGTCTCTATCATCAATTCCAAGAGCTGAGCCAAAAATCAAGGCAAAGGAAGATTATTTATGGGTTTGTTCCTTCTTGGGACCTTAAAAATATTGATACAAGTGGGCAAGCATTTAAATGAGAGTGCAGTAGCCATTTAAAAATGCACAGTGATTCATAGGATTGAGTATGGGACCAGAAGAAGAAGAGCATTAAAAGCAAGAGTGTTGCAGTAGGAGTTGACAGTGTTTAGTTAAAAATTATAGGATATGTGGGAAAATAAATGAAGTATGTGTGCATGCATGCCAGTAAATTTCTTTTTGATGGTTAATTTATGCTTATATATATAATTTATAATATTTCAGTTTAATTTATGGGTTTATTAAATAATTAGTAATTCAGTTTTTTGGGCAAAGATTGCTCTTACCAAAGGTGGTTCAGTTCGAAAATTAATTGGGTTGTTAATTTTGGGTGGTAGAGTGCATATTATAATATAACAGTCTAAACTTTGAGGTAAGTTAAATTGATCCTACACCAGTCAGTCACTACAATAAATAAAATCTTAGAGATAAATATAAAGATATGTTTTTGTTTTGATGTATATACCAAAATATGTTATAAGAAAGCTTCACTTTTTATTTTAATTTAGTATTCTATTTTCTGAATAGGTGCATTCGATGGAAGATATTACGATAATTCTGCATTGAAACTTTCCTCTAACAGAACTATATTATAATTTTCAACCTTGATTGATAGCTCTTTGAAGTGCAAATTCTATGCATAATTTGAAGCTTACCTTGATCTTGGATACCTAATGCTAGTTGTGAAGCACGAGCTACACCATTTTTATATGATATCAGTATGCAGCAGTTTAGATGCAATAAATAGCAAGTTGTATAAGTATGTTAATCTGTTGTTCTCTCATTGCAGTAACAGAATAATCAGAATGTGTTGATGAAATCCTTTTGGAATTACAAATATTAGCAAGTGTTTTTGTGTGTATAAAATGCCCTTTTAACTTGCTGATTCAAAAGGATGTTCTAAGTACTTATTCATATTTTCATTTCTTAATGAATAACATTTAGATCTTTTAAATCCACCTTTAAAAAATCAAAATAGTAATATTATTTCAAATCCTGTAATGAATTTAAAGTGTTAGAATGTGTTTTGGACATTAACTTGCCAATTCTGCTGATTTTGTGATATCAACAAATCCTTAAATGATGATGGCAAAATCTAAATCTTAAACAGTGGTTGATGGGTGGACAAGTGAATATTTCCTGCTGAGAAGTTAAAGATTTGAGAAGTCAGCATATCCAGAAATGCTCACAACAAACCTTAATCTGAACCAGTAGTGGATAAGCAAATGCTCCTTGCCAAGAAGTTGCAGAAGATTGTAGTTTCTCACTGAAGAATTTAAAGGTAAACAAGGTATTGCCATTCATCAGTATCTGTATTTAAGATCCAACAATCTTTTCTATGAACCATAATTAAATTTTTAAAATTAATTTAGAGAACAGTCTGAAATATTCAGGGGTATACTTACTGCCACTCATACATGAGTGGCAGTCATTTTCCATTAATTGTCTAACATGCACTGATATATTTTTGAACTCATATCCAAGTGTAAAATGACAGAAAGAAGCTGAAAATATAAATGCAATTGTGTTTTCAAGTATTTTCTAATAACTGCCATTGAATTACTGTTCTATTATTAACAATAAGCATATTATCAGAGGCAGACCTTAATTTTGTTTTAAAAAAATCAAATTTATCAAATTTATCAAATTTATTTATTAAATGTATATTGGAACTAATGGAAGCTTGGGCACATATTTACAGTTAGTTGCCTTTACCTGTTCAAAAAGTGTATTTGCAATTTTAGTACAGTTATCATCATTAATTTCACTTCATTTCATTATTCACTATCTTTAGTATCTTTGATAAATCATATACTTATTTATATTCAGATTCCAAATATTAATTTATAGAACTATTTTTGTATCTATAATTGCTGAAGTACAGCATAAAACTTAAGAATTTTTTACGTGTTATTTATGTGATTTAATAAGAGAATGGGTTGTCCTGTCTGGTGTGCTAGACTAAAGGCGGAGTGGAATTTGCAGTTTAGTTCACTTAAGCAAAAGATAAAAAACATATGATACACAATGACCAAGTGTATTGTTTTGCTGGTCAGATAGTGTTCACTTTTGGTTTGGCTGTAAATATATTGTCTATGAAACAATAACAAAAGACATAAACAGTTCAGAAATTAGCATTTATTAAATGACTTATGAAATAACTTTAGTGTAATGATAATATAACTAAAATGATTTTTAAAGCTAAAATTAGCAAACATTAACCTTAAATTGTGAATTTTGAATGTAATTAAGTGATTTTTAAAAATAAGCTAATGGGGGAATTAGAAGAAAAAATATTTTGATGCTATCCATGCCATAAGATGGCATGGATATTATCAAAGTCTTTTTCACTGTTCATTGTTCTTGCTAAAGGCTCAACTTGTTGTTCAGTTATAGAATCATTTTTTACATTGCTTTGGTTTCTTTAGTCATTGGGTGTATTTTGGCTATGTTGTCCTTGCGCTATAAAACCCCCAAACAAACAACTGTAGTCATTGTGTCAACTCTCTACCATCCTTAAATTTTGAAGTTTCTTTATTTAATTAAGGTTAATTTTCCGGCATGGACAGTGTTTTTGTATCCAAATGGGTTCACAAGAATAGAGCAGTAGTCACATAGCAATGCAGCTACTGCCAAGTAACCACTATCCTCAAATAGGTATAACATTATGAACTGCATGGCATCTTTGTGTACTGTATTAATACAACCTTGTACACGTGCCAGTTGATGCCCTGTATTAATATAGTACACTGCATTAATGTATGCTGCCTTGACTGTGTAGCAAAACTTATAAATCTGTTCAGATTTATTAATTTGTAAATTTAGTGTATCCCACTATTTTTGAATCATCTGTATATCTCTTAATTTTATGTTAATGTATAGTCAGATCAGTTCTGCTTTTTATAGATCCATAGATATTGTTATACTGTTATAGCAATATCTATGGATCACAGTCTGTTATTTCTGCTTTTTGATAAGACTTGAAGATAGGCTCAGTATCAACTGAATAGTATGCCAAATTACCATAAGAAAAAAGACTGAATTGCTGGTTAGTAGGTACTACTAAAAACAATTGGCATCCATTATGTTAAACTGGATTTATTTTTCACTATTAATATTAGTGATGTCATGATGATGCATAGAAGTGAACTGCTAAACAAAAAAAAAAAAAAAATCACTCATTCCCATCATCAAAAAGTGCCTATCCAAAATTACTATCAAATATTTGAAAAGGAATTTTTTGAAAGAAACAAGAGTTGTTTAGTTTGAATGTGTATAGTTGGTCCTTGCATGATATAAAATAAGTCAGTAACTTTTATCAGCTGAAATATGTCCAGGTTGAACTAGTGTCTAAATGGACATGGCACTTGAATGGGTGTAGCATTTCTCTATCTTTAACCAAATAAAGAAATGTACGTTATTCATAGTTATGTTAAACGTTTTATTTGTCAGAGATATTTTATATAGTGAGTTGGACAACAGAGCCGTAGTGCTTAGTGAAAAAAACTTTGTTATTGTGCTTTCCGTATTTGTGGCCTAACTTCCAGTAATATATTATTAGAAAAAATGATTTACTATGAAAATAAATTAGCATTAGTGTCATTTGGCCAAATGAACTCTTTAAAAATGATTAATATTAACTGATCATTTTTAAAAAGTTTGTTTATTGCCAGTAAATGAGATTATTTTCTTTCACTCTTTTAAAGTAGAGTAAATGCCTTTTTTCTCTGAAGTCCTGTTGTAGTTTACTGAATAAAATCAAAGTCACTACTCACTCATCAGTAAGCTCGTTGGACATTTCTTTTCAAGTGTCTCACAATTTATATTGTTTTCGACATACTGACCTACCTGATTTGTGATCACAGGTTATTTATTAGACTGTTTACACTAAACAAATTGGTATTGTGGTTGCTTTACCACAAGTCTTCATTGCAGTTCTGTGTTTTGATTTAAAGTAGGTAAAAATTTTTCAAACAGTTTCCCTTGTTAATTTTTCATCTTTCTTTTCATATTGATTTTATCACTGCTCACTGTCAGTGAACCAGAATTAACATTGTGCCATATATTGAGTGATCAAAATTTACTACGAGACAAATGAAGTGCAACTTTTCTGTGGACAGCCCTACAATAGGAAAAAGTTTTTCCATAATGGCATTGATCTCTTGTTTGCACTGTCAGTGCCACATGTTGCCTTGATTCCCCCCCCCCCACACACACACTCTTTGTTATATATTTTTTATTATTACAATTAAATAATCCTATATATTATGCATTGTTAGGAATGTGCTATTGACATTTTACAGTTAACAAATAACCATTATACGCATGATTCAATTTTATTCATATGTATTGGATCCTATATATAGTTGGACCTCTATATAACGAAATTGATTGTTCCCTTGAAAAAAATTTGTTAAACAGAAATTTCATTATAAAGAAATATGACCTTTTCAACAATGAAAAATACCGTAAATTCAAAAATAGTAAAAGATGGAATTAAATCAGAAGTAAATGGGAATGAATAAATTTTCTAACATTTTAAAATAATTAATTTATTAATATGTACATATCAAGAAATGACTATTTACATGATGTGCACAATGTATTAGTACACTTAAGAATTGTTATAAAATATTTGGTTATTTTTTGTTATACACTGGATTTTACTGTGTATCGTTCATAAAAATGTTTACATTTTTTTAAACACTCAAATATTTTCTGTAACTTTTTTTTTTTTTCCCACTGAATTCCTCGACGCAAAGTTTCAAATGCTGCCAACATTTCTTGTTTGGAAGATTTAATATTGCCCTCATTTTCATTCAACTCATTGTTAATATTGTCACTAGTTCTTTGAATACTCTCCAAAATGTTGGAGTCACTCAGATATTCAGCTATCTGACATCATTATCAACTCCTAAAATTTCGTAAAGAACAATTTATCCACTGATCAAACCTCGCTTGGAACTCTTCCCAAGATTGCTCAGTGTCTTGTAGTAGTTCATCCCTCTCAATGCTGTTAATTATCATTTTGCTAAAAATGCTAATTAACAACAATGAATGCCTGCTTTTGCAAAACAATTCTTAATCGTTGTTTCTGTCACATCTTTCTCCACAATTTTACCAACTGTCATATGCACATCTGCAAATCTATAACAGAATCTATAGGTTGGTTGGTTTCTATTCTCAGTATAATTTTTTTTCAGTATGCACTTTTGATAGGGCATTTTAAAATCCTTGGCCCATTGGCTGCAGTTTAGACTAGGTATTCAGAGGGAAGAAAACCAACTTCATATTTGTAAGTTTCGAAATTACTGAGTGAAGGTCAGCAGGGCAGTTGTTGAAAATAACGCGATTTTTCTGTTTTCTTTCGTCATCTTTCTATCAAAATTTAAAATCCACTGTTCAAAAATTTTACCTGTCATCCAAGATTTTTTGTTGTAGTTGAACTCTAATGACTTTACTCCTTTGAAACATCGGGGTTGTTTACTTTTGCCTGTTACCAAAAGCTTCAGTTTTTCATTACCAGTCATATTTCCACCAACCAAGAGTGCAATTCTCTCCTTACTATTTTTACCACCTAAACATTTATAAGCTTTAAAAGTCAGTTGTCTTGTTCATTTAAAAATAAAAGTTTCATCATTGTTGAATGTGTCTTTGGGCTCATAGTCCTCCATAATTTTTTTCAAAACCGTTTCTTTCCAATGGGTATAGTCTTCTTCAATCGCAACTCCACTTGCATCAGAAATAACTTTTTCGAGTAAGCTATGGCACTCTTTAAATTTGTCCAGCCAACTGTAACTGGCTTGGAATGTTTTATACCCCAGAAAATATGCATACTCCATAGCCTTTTCTTTTATTAATGGCCCTGATATCAGCACATTTTGGTCTCAAATCAACTTCATCCACTTAAACTTCTTTATCTACATCTTCACAAAGGCATAATTTTGTATATTTCTGACTGGGTCCCATTTCCTCAAAACAGTTTGAAATTGAAACAGTTTCAGAATGGTTAACACACTACTGGCAGAAATACCAAATTTTAAAGCAATTTCTTTTTTTTTTTTTTTTTTTACAGTAGAAAACAGGTTGACCAGAGCCAATGTCCGCATCGAGAATATGCCTTAATCTTTGCCAATGGCTGTGGACATAATATAAATAGCAGTTGACCAGTGTGACTTCTTGGTACAGTAGTGTATAGGTTTTACTTCTTTTTAGCCATTGCCTACCCACTGCTGTAAAAAAAGCCTCTCCCAAAATCTTCCATCTTTTTCTATCCTGTGCTGTAGTTGGCCAGTTTCCTCCTGTAGGGTTTTACAGGAACCACTAAATTGTAGAATGTTTTAGTTCTTAATTTGTGGTATTTAATCCCTTTAGCTCAAAAGCTAAAGGAATTAATTCTTAATCATTTTAGCTCTTAATTCGTGCTTTCTACAGCATCAGCTTTATTGCCTAAAGGCCAGAGGTGCGAACAATGCGTACCCAGGTCTGTCAAAATCCTTTCCTTATAACAAAGAAAATTTCCAATATGAAATTTTCTTTGTTATAAGGAAAACTATTTTCAATGTAATGACCAAGGGGAAATCAAAAAGGTTCACTACATAGAAAAATTTGCTATATGGAAATTCGTTAAAGAGAGATCCAACTGTAATTTATTATGGATCAGATTTCATAGAATGGATGTAGGTATAATATGGTTCATTTCAGACATTTTTTAGCCTAATGGTGTTGACTAACAAATTTTAGTGTTAGTGGTGATGTATATGCCTGTATTTAAAAGACTTAATCTTCAATAAATATATACTAATCTAGGCACTTAAATCCGAATTACCTAGAATTAACAAAAGGAAAGGAAAGAAAAAAATAAAAGGAACAGATAAAAGAAAAAAATAGAAAGAGAACAAAGAGAAAATCCATTCATTCACATGGCCATCTCTCCATTACTTATCAGGAGCTTGGAATGGATAGATAGCTAAGCAAAATGAATGGTTCATGCATACCTGTTTCTGTTATCCTAATAATAACAGTTTTACTAATTTTAATTAATCTTATATTTAGTATTGGCAAATATAAAGTTTTTGTGATCATAATTTGAGACTGAATATTAATTTTGACTTTTAACTTAACTGGTATTTACAGCAAACTGGGTTTGGAATGCAAAGCTCTATGGGTATACATCAGATAATTCAAAAATACATATATAGTTCAATAAAATATGGTATAACCTATACCTCTGGAAACCATACTACATGTGGCAGCTGGCAAGAATATATATATATATATATATATATAAAAGTGTAGTCCTGTTATTAACATTAATGCTCTCTCTCTCTCTCTCTCTCTCTCTCTCTCTCTCTCTCTCTCTCTCCTATAGCCTTGAAGCTTCTGATCTTTTTAATGTTTTAGCCTTTTAAAAAGATATAATTTTAACTGGTTGCTCAGTATAGTTTGAGAGGGGGAAAATGTGTATATTTATAAGCCAAAATCTGTAACAATCTTTATAAGCTGAAAATCATATTGAAATCCATATGTGCCTGAAGAATATCAGTTGGTTTAAAACACCAATTTTAACATTGCTTTAGTAATGCAATACTATATCTTTATAATAATTTTGATTAAAGTATTATAATTTTAACATAGTAAAAAATATGCTTGAATACAATTAAAATTACCTTTTTTTTTTTCAAGAAATGGGCCGTTTTCAAAAGTTGTGGACAGTATGCCAGTTACAAGAATAGTTTTTTTTTTAATGAATACAACATATTTTATATTTGTTTTAGACTTTTTTGTTTTAGAGAGAATTTTCTCATGAGTAATTGTATTTTAATATCAAATTACAGCTCATCCTGCTATAATGTGCCATTTTACAATGTATGTTTCAAATTATGCACATTTATTTGATACGCTTTGTTCATCATTTAAGCGTACATAAATTCAAAGTTAAATGTGTGAAAGCTGCTTGCTGCACTATATTTCTCTTTCTCAGTAGTGTCATTTGAATTTATGGTTGTCATCTGCATGCTGTGTATTTTGATTTGTCACATATTTTGTGTGTAAAAATTTATGTACTGTTCCTGTATATATACATTCATTCTTACTACCCATATTACAAACAATGAGTGAAAAAAAAAAAAAAATAGTGTTTCAAAAAAATGGAAGGTATCAAATTTTGAAATAAAAATAAAAGTTTTAAAGTTAGAGCAAAAATGGTTTTTGATATGGATCCAGATAGTGAAAGAAGCTACACATAAAAAAAAAAAAAAAAAATGAATGAGTTGATGAGCAGTTCAGTACTAGAAGATTCCCCCCCCCCCTTTTTTTGATTGAAAAGTTTGCCATCAAAAACAAAACAATATTGCTGGTGTTTTATTTTCATAAATTTGTATTTAATAACCTTGGTGTTTTAATAATATGTTATGTACCAGTAATAGCATAATATGTATAATATGATAAAAATAAAATTTAAAATGAGGTAAGTATTGACAATTTATAGCTTTATGGAACCTATCCCCAACTATTACCTGAAAGTAGGTATGTTATAGTGTGCATTTCTGTTTCTACTAACCATACCATAACTGGCATATGCAGCATGTATTCTGCACTGTTTTTTGGAACATATTGACAATTTATATCTTTTATGGAGCCTATCCCTGGCTGTTACATGAAAATATGCATGGATGTTATAGTATGCCTTTCTATTTCTACCATGCACTGTTTTTTCAAGCATTGTTTTTACAGCTAATCCTGCTGTAATGCACTGTATCTTGCATTACAGCACGATTAGCTGTATAATAAAAAGTATTAGTCTTTTATTGCATAATAGTTACTTGATAAGTAAATGATCTAAAATGTCTTTTGAAAATCAAGCAAATTGTCATAATAAAAAAAATACTGTAAAATAAATATTTATTTTGTAGCAGATTTCAGTTAAAGTATTCTTAAAATATTTAAACGCTTAGTGTTGAAAGATCAAATTCAATGAGCTTTCAAAGGTCGAATGTATACTGACAAAACTAACTTTATCAACTGCACTGCTTCAGTTACATCTTGAAAAGTGTCAACTTAGAGAACAAGGGAGTTGTTGGAATAAATTTGTATTTAGTAACCATAGCTACCAATAACTTTTATGGTTTTACAGAGAACTTATTTTTGTTTTACAGATTAAAACTATTGCAAATGTAAACAGACTGAGTATTAATCCCAGTGGTATGCTCTCTTCAAAAACACTGTATCCAGGTTTCTAAAACAGACCTTTCCCAGACCAAACAGAACACTGGAAATAAAATAGAATATCAGTAGACTGGAGACAAAAAGAACAACTATGACAGTATATAACAATTTAAAATAGACAGCATAATTGATTTTTGGTGGCGTCTGAAATGCTCTCTTCCAGTATGTAAATAATTTACTTCTAGTAAATAGCAGTTCAGTTAACCACTGAGAAAGAAACACAAAGTTCTCAAACTTATGGGGCTTTTTTAAATGTAATTTTATATGATTTCTTTTAAATTCTGTATATTAAAAAAAGCTATGTGGTGTACTATTACTACAAAAGTTATCGACTTGCACTATAAAATTTGCTTATTAATGCTTATATTAAACAGACAAGAGGCTGGATAGTATATAAGCAGCAAGAAGCATCATTTACAGATTTATTTGTAGGGATGCATGCTCTTACTATGCAGAGCACAGGATATATTGTCAGAAGGAAGTAGACTTGCATTTTGTAATTTTTACAGATATGACATTAACATAACATGTCTTAGGAAAAAACAAGATTTCAGTGGGCAAAACATATTTGTAGTGTAAACTGCAAAGAACCCCCCCGCCCCCAACACTTCTTGAAAACAAAGTCCAGTATGAATTTTTGGCAGAACATAATCTCAAGAATGTGTACATTTTGTTTGTTTGACTTGTCCTTTTAATTTCACTATTTTTATTTTTAAGTAGCATTAATTTGGCATTTTATTTCACATTAATAGTATATTTAATTTGCAGAGCTGCATTTTGGTGAAATAATGAGCACTTCAACCTATGTGGAATGTAATCTGCCTTTAATTTCTTAAAGAATTACAGATTATTCTCAGACATTTCGTGGTGCCTCCTGTACTCCTTCAGTCAATTCCTGTAATGTTGCCCTTATGACATCAGCAGCCTCACATACCCACATGTGAGGATGACAGTGTCATAGGCACAGCATTTCCAGAATTTACTGAAGAAGGGGTACAGGAAGTACTGCTAAAAGTCTGAGAATAACATGTAAATCTTTTTAAGAAGTTTCGGGTAGATTACACCCCACACAGATTGAAGTGCTCATTTTTTACAGACTGACATTAACCCACATGCTGAGGGTTAATGCCAAAATGCAAATTTAAAAACACTTCAACAGACAGCTGTGATTGGATGACAGCTTGTCAGTAACAGGAGCACCCACTGCACAAAAAGTGAAGCACGTGCAGTAACAGTTTGATTCCAGACAATTCCTCAATATCTTGATACTAGAGAGCAGCATTACCAATTAGAGGAAAGCTCACACAATTCAAGTCAGCTTGCTTTCAATGACTGTAAGTGACAGATGCCAATCAGCACATGCACATAATTAGGTTTAACTTAATTCATGAGTTTTTCTTCATTGTGTGATAATTAACGGAGATTTCTGGAATTTTCAACATATAAATATTTTCAAAAACAGCTCTTAGGAGTTTCAGCTGTGTGGATGGAGTAGATGAAGAGCATGAATTGCTGAAATATTGTCTGGGGATATCACAACCCCACATGCCTGGCTTTGAATTAATTAATTGTTGAGATTTTCTTAAATTTATTATGAAAAGTGGTAAAAGCATTTTTTTTAAAACCTAAATGTGAAACTTTTATCTTTAGATGTTTCACAATGTTGGCAACTTCTGTGTGTGGAATTATAAAAATTTTTACATTCTTGTACAATTCCACAGTACCTCTTTTTAGAGTGATATTGTTATACTTATTAAAATTTTATATAAATTCTCTGCATTTTGTAATTTCTAGTCTTGTTAACATTTTGCAAGTAAATTGGTTTTCTTTTCTAGTCATTTTTTTAATATAAATTTATTTTTTCACCTGTTGTCAGATTGTTTAAGTTTTATGATTTCAAAAATACTTTGAATTGTCACTGTATATAGTAATTCCACTTTTCTATTTGTTTAAAGAGTTAGTGACATTTACCTTATATATGATGGCATTGAAAACTAACAAACTGTGATGAATTTTCTGCGCTGTTTTATCTTATTTTGTTTTAATGTAAATTTATTAAGAAATGAAAATTATAGTGAAGTATTTACTAGTTTTTAATTAAGTACATAAAAGTTTTAGTGAAGATTCACAAAGTGACAGATCACACAATGAAGATTAAAAACAGCTGCTGAATTATTATATTACTCTAATCTTTTACCCATATTCCAGTGTTAAAACATATCAGCATTGCATTAGAGTTTCTTGTACCCATTCTACTTATAAATTTAGTACTTGGCATCTGGAAGAAATCAAAAGACTAAGAGAATATTAATGAAAAAAAAACATGATTTTTTTTTTTTCCATTCATTGGCCATAATTTTTTATTTATGGACAAGAAAATTTGTTGAGCCCTGTTTACTTGTATATATAAATGAAAAGTTCTAAAGCTTTACCCTCTGAAATGTGTTGTGCACTTCATAAAGTCCTCTCCCTATAATATGTAGAATAAAATTTTGTTGGAGTACATAGTCAGTTCACTTAAAGATCATTCCATTAAATATTGAGTAGTCAGCATCTAAATATAGAGTTGCACTCATCACGTAAATATAGTTGCACTCATCACATGCTCATATCCGTAATACCACAAAATTCTTATAAATCCTTAACTATTCTTGTACATAGCAACCCTGGAATATAAACAAAATTTATTTATTTCTGAAAAAAAAAAATAAAAAATAAATAAAGTTTTAAACTCCTTGCAGTTCACTTATACGATTTAAGCTAGTGTCAGTTAAAGATATACAGGAATGTTATATTATTTATTTATTCTTTTTTTTTTTTTTTTTTTGTGCCCGTCCTGAAAGCAATAACAGAACCTGAAGTAATTTCTGTATATACAGCACAAATTTAGGGCTATAGCCTCAGGTTGCGAAAGAAGTCAACTTACGTACAAATTAGTGTAATTACATCATTTCTGTATGCAGTTAACTACTAAGTAGTTTAAAATTGGCATCGTTTAAGTATATCTCATATTGTGAGTACCTTCACAATGAGTTACTGTGATATTGCTGCATACAGAAATGATGTAATTACACTAACTTGTACGTAAGTTTCTGTATATACTTATTTCAAGTGATAAAGTTTATAGTTATAAAAATTACTGTTTGAAACAAGTAGTTTCTCCTAACCCAAAAATTGAACTTATTTCATAATGCATTTAGTAAAAAAAAAAATAAAATACGAAAGAAAGAAAAACTGAAGAAGAAAAAGAAAACTGCTAATATAATGATTAGGGAACATAGTTCTTGTTGAATTTTATTCTCTGAATATATTTGGAACTGATCACCTAACACTTCAAAGAGATTATTTATATGATTGTCATATAGTCATTGTAACTTGTATTTGTTATTCAGCAGAATATGTCAGTTTAGGCCAGTTTACTTCCAGCATATTTTTTGTAGCATTGATCAGAGCTAGCATCGATCTACTTTATATAAACCTAACGTTATATATGAATGATTACTCACCTGAACCTGATTTATTGTCTAACACTGTGTGCAGTTAATTGCTAACCCATCAGTGTAGATATTCCTCTTCCTCTTTTCTTGGTGATTTCAGTGCTTCACTTGTGTGTTAATTATATCAGACTGTATTAAAACTATTCACTGCTCCATGATCCATGGGCACTAATGCTTTTCTACGTATTACTGTACGTGCAGAAGAACATTAGTGGGTGTTATGAATAGTTTGTGCACAGCAACCTGGCCCTGGTATTGAGCTTTGTGCAACTCCCTTTTGACTGTTTTGAAACAGGTTGCCCAGGACCTATGTTGAATTCTGCACACACTTGATTTTCCAAGTTTGTCTACTGTGCTTTAATGAATAATCATCTCTTTTGTGGAGTCGGTATTGTCAGCTGGTTTTACTTTTCAGTGATGACATCTTCCAATCTCTCACTCATGCCAATATCACCTTCAAGGTAAGGCGCCTCCGTAGCCAGGTGGGAAGGAGCAGCAGTGCGTAGCACACGCTTCTTGATTAGACCGGGGTTAGAGCCAGTCACCACCAAATGCGGAGGACGCGGAAAGGTCAGGGAATGACCACAGCATATCCCGGAGCAATATGGCCTTAGTTGCTAATGCTCCTAAAAACCAAATAACTAACTAACTAACCTTCAAGGTATTGAAGGTTGCACTGTCTTTGTCTAGATTCCTCCTGTCAGCCGTGTTAGAAGTTACAGGCTTGTGTGTCCATGCATACTCATTTTACCAGATGACATGTGACACAGCCTCCTTTTATATCCATAGCCAGATAGTATGAATTAGAGCTGTAATACTCAATACGTTCTACGTTGCTATTAATATTTGTAAAATAATAAGATAGTAAAATAGTAAGTTTTCGATTTTTTTTTTTTCATTTTAATTTCTGGAGAGTATCATACGGAAGTGTTCTACATACTATCCACGCATCAGAGTTCAAATATGGCCACCGAGCATTAACAGAATTCTCGTGTAATTTAATTTCTACGGTTTCTGTAATTAATAGTCGCGTATAATTACATTGAACATTAAGTATTTTGGCCTCATTAAATAAATGTGTTTTTCGTTAATGGCATGAAAGGCTAATTCTGACGCTGCTGAATGAGAAGCACGAACTGAGGCTTCATGTTGGTTTACACGAATATTAAGAGAAAATCATGTCGAACCTTGGTAAGATGGGTCGCAATCACCGCAAGAAATGCTGTATACCAGATCATTAATTTGTGTTGCGAACGCGGAAAGAACCGAGCGATTGTTCAGTATAGTGTGTAACTTCCGTATTGGCCTGGCCACAATTTTAAATTCACTATCTTTAAAGAATCTATTAAGCTGTTTGTGCCACCGTTCAACATATGGGACAGAAATAAAGTATTTTTTGATATTACTATTGTTGGTTGGTGTAGTATTTTGTATCCTATCCTTAGCCTGTACCCTAATTCGGTTTATTGTGGCAATGGAATAACCCCTGTTTAAGAACCTGCTAGTTAATATTTGTATTTCTGAGCCCAAAGCAGATTCCATCGTTGAATATTTATAGGCATTTAGAAATTGATAAAGATCATCGATCTTTTGTAGGTGAACGGGTGATAGCTATTATAATGTAAAAGCATACCGGTGTTTGTAGGTTTTCGATAGATGCTAAATTGAATTTTATTCGAGTCCCGAGTAAGCATGAAATCATAAAACCCTTTAGACAGATAATACAATTTGGGATTAAGAACTACGATAATCTTAAAGACCTTAGACTTGGCGACGATGACAATTTATTCTCACTAGATGTTACCTCGTTATATAAAAATGTAAACATTGAATACACATTAGATATTATTTGGGATATGTTAAATAAAAACTCAATACCGATTAATTATACGAAGCTACTTATTAAGGAAATTTTTCACTTAATTAAACTGTTAGTTGAGGCCAGCTATATCATCTTTCAAGACAAGGTGTACAAACAAATTTTTGGATTGCCAGTGGATTCGAGCCTCAGCGGCTTAATGTCAGAGATCTATCTATCTCTCAACAATTGAGCATATACATTTGACACCTTTTCGACCCCGTATCACATACTATGGGAGGTATTTAGATGATGTTCTAGTTATTACTGATAGTAGTATACTATCCAAGACATTTTACATTTGTTTAATAATATTCATTCTAGACTCAAATTTACATTGGAAAGGGAAGATACGGATACAAAGTCATTAAACGTTCTAAATTTCACGCTTACTCAGGACTCGAATAAAATCCAATTTAGCATCTATCGAAAACCTACAAACACCGGTATGCTTCTACATTATAATAGCTATCACCCGTTCACCTACAAAAGATCAATTATCTTAATCAATTTCTAAATGCCTATAAATATTCAATGACGGAATCTGCTTTGGGCTCAGAAATACATATGTTAACTAGCAGGTTTTTAAATAGGGGTTATCCCCTGGCCACAATAAACCGAATTAAGGTACAGACTAAGGATAGGATACAAAATACTACACCAACCAACAATAGTAATATCAAAAAATACTTTATTTCTGTCCCATATGTTGAACAGTGGCACGAACAGCTTAATAGATTCTTTAAAGATACTGAATTTAAAATTGTGGCCGGGCCAATATGGAAATTACACACTATACTGAACAATCGCTCGGTTCTTTCCGTGTTCACAACACATTAATGATCTGGTATACAACATTTCTTGCTGTGATTGCAACTCATCTACGCAAGGTGTGATGCGATTTTCTCTGAATATTCGTGTAAATCAACATGAAGCCTCAGTTAGTGCTTCTCGTTCAGCAGCGTCAGAATTAGCCCTTCATGCCATTAATGAAAAACAATTTTTTATTTAACGAGGCCAAAATACTTAATGTTCAATGTAATTATACGCGACTTAATTCCAGAAACCGTAGAAATTAAATTACACGAGAATTTTGTTTATGTTTGGTGGTTATATTTAATCTCCGATGCGTGGGCCTTTACCCACATGCGCGAAGACAAATAATCACTATTTAAGTTTCAGGTTCAACCCTATTCGGTAATTTTCATTCCTGTTGTTGTAGTAGTAGTGGAATGTGATGCAAGAAAGCAAGTGTATGAGCTTATGCAGTATCAGCCAATAAAAAAATTTAAAAAAATCGCACCATTCCCTCCAAATGCCTGTCCAGTTCCTCCTTAAATTTATTTAACTTATCAACTTCCACAACGACAGATGGAAGTTTGTTCCAGCAATTAACCACCCGCTGGCTAAAGGCAAACTTCCGCACAATTTCTACATCTGTCTTTTCTTAATTTGAATTTATGCCTCCTTAGGTTCGTAATCTGAACAAGTGGAAGGATCCCATCAGAATTCAGCGTGCTCAATCCATTCAAGGCCTTATACACCTCAATCAGATCACCGCGCAGGTGCCTAGTCTCCAGCCACTGCAATTTGCAGAACTTAAGCCTCTCTTGGTAAGAGGATCCCTTCATTCCCCTCACCAATCTTGTTGTCCTTCTCTGTACATGCTCAAGCAAATCTACATCCTTCCTAAAATGAGGCCACCAGACCTGTATGCAGTACTCAAGGCCATGGCCTGACAGAGGGGCAGTCACCTCCTTTTCCCTGCTAGCAAAATTCCTGTATATCATTGACAACACTGTGACCTGCCCTGGCAGCCTGTCTGCATTGCTCAGAAAAC
This sequence comes from Mastigoproctus giganteus, assembly GCF_048544385.1. NCBI lineage: Eukaryota > Metazoa > Arthropoda > Arachnida > Uropygi > Thelyphonidae > Mastigoproctus > Mastigoproctus giganteus. The sequence continues at coordinate 74,195,456 of NC_143587.1, read as the reverse complement.
TTCATATCTGACTGCACAGTTACTCCCACGTCTTTCTCATTTTCTACCACCTTAAGTGTAGTACCACACAGTTGGTAAGTTTCTCTGGGGTTACTTCTTCCCATATGCAGTACTTTGCATTTGTCAAGGTTAAATTTCAGTTGCAGCCTGCTACAATTTGATAACCTGTTGTTATTTGGTTTTTAGGAGCATTAGCAACTAAGGCCATATTGCTCCGGGGATATGCGGTGGTCATTTCCTGACCTTTCCGCATCCTCCATATTTGGTGGTCACGGGCTCGAACCTCGGTCTGATCAAGAAGTGTGCGCTACACACTGCTGCTCCTGCCCACCCAGCTACAGAGGCGCCGTTTATTCCTGTGATCACAACATACGGTCAAAGCGTTGGCAGCTTCAGGAAGGAAAATCGTTTTGAATATCTTCGTTAGATTTTTTTTGATTTTTAATTGTGTTAAATTGATTTGAATTGTGTTAAATTGGTTTTTAATTATTTATTTTTTACTCTAATGTAAGTTTTCGATTTTTTCGTTTTAATTTCTGGAGGTATCATACGGAAGTGTTTTACATACTATATTGAAGTAAACTCCTTATTTTACAAATCCATAGCCAGAAGATGCTGATGAAGCTATGTGCACATGGCACTAGCTGGTCACACTGTGTGCACCATCATCCTGGTTTATATGCACGTTGTAAGACACTTGGTGCTTGTGTTTCCATTATTTTATTTACCACCTGTATTTCTGTTTTGTTAGCTCATTCTTCTGCACATATTGTATTTTAAAGTAATTTATTATACTTTAATAACGTGTAAAGTGAATACTTTATTATTGTATTGATGTTAATATTACACTAATAAATTTTGATGTCCATGGCACGTCGGTGACAATGTATTATATATATGTAAAAGAAGAATGAAAGTAGTTTTCATTAATTAATATAAAAGTATACTACATAATATCATACATGACATGCTAGAACATATTTATTCTACTGGATTAGTTATCCAAATTTTTTATTAATTTTTAAAAGCTTAGCAAAATAATGTGATAATCACACTTGCTATATATTAAACTTGATCAATAATACATTATTTTTACTAGCTACTTGAATTATATTAATATTGAATTATATTATATTAAGCCATAAAGCTACTAGTGTACTAAAAAAAAAAAAAAAAAGTTAGGGGAGGGATGTTGACTGGGTTGAGCTGAAACAACTACTAGCAGCTCTGAAAAGAAGAAAACTGTATTAGTAATTGTTAGCCAGCATCAACGGGATAATTCCCTGGTAGATAGAAGAGATGGGCATACAACTTTTTTAATTGTACCTATTCTAAGGTTTTTATTATTATTATTCAAAAGTAACACATCTCCATTACAAGGCACAGTTAACTTATAATGCAATATTAAATATAACAAGAAACTTGAACAATATCATGAAATATTGTAACATTAACAGATATGTGGAGTCTACCAGGTTCTCCATATTTTTGGCATTTATAAGCATTTCCCGTCGTATCTTTTCTAGGGACAATAATTATATAAATGCTATAATGTTATATTGTAATTGGTAATTTTTAATAAAAAAAATTTGTAACAAATTAAAGCTGAATTTGATTTTTATGTGCTAAATATAGAATGTACAGCATGTTTAATCAGTGAAAATTTTTTTTTTTTTTAAATCTGGTTGAATGAATATTGAAGAAATACTCTAATGATTTTATTTAAAAAAACACCCTTTAAATTTTGAAAGGGTTGTTAGCATGGATGTGATATGGTAGGCTCCCAGAATTAGAAGTTAGTACAGTTACAAATAGACTTTTTTCCACTACAGTGGGCAAAATCAAATGTATTGGGGACAAGCAAATGTATTTTCTTGTGCTCTAGCATTGAATTCCCACTAGCATTTCACCTTTGTGGACTCAAGATGCTAGTAAAATCTGACACATAGCAGCCATATATGTAATGGTAACTGCTGGAAATGCTTTTGCAATCATCAAGCCCGTCACCACCAAATACGGAGGATGCGGAAAGGTCAGGAAATGACCACCGCATATCCCGGAGCAATATGGCCTTAGTTGCTAATGGTCCTAAAAACCAAATAACAAACAAACAAAGCAATCATCAAAACTCTAAATTATTAACAAAGATGTAAATTTCTATTGAAGATATGAAAAAAAAAAAAAAAATACTTCAGGGATTGACAGAGACTTTAAAATATATACACCTATTTATTGGTTAAATATTAAATTTATATATTAAAAATTTCACCATTTAACTGAAAGCAGAACACTCCTTGGAAGGTACTTTTCAGTTAGTTGGGAGAACAAGCTAGTTAAGCAGTTTGAAGAGCTTGGTACTTTAGCAGGCAGAATGCTATATCAAAATGCACAATAATGGGGAAGTGTGTGTGTTAAGTTCAATTGTTGCAATTTTTTTTTTTTTTTTGTAGTTGCTGTTTTTTTTTTTTTTTATCTTTAACTTGTTTTCATAAGTTAATGTTTTAACTTATGTCAATGGTGGCTTCTTATGAAACATAAGAAGTCACTGTTTTTTTTCAAACTAATTTGTCAGCTGGAAATTGTTTTAATTTTATTTATAGTTAATATGCTACATACTGCCTATTACATTATTGTATTTTGAGTATGAAAAGTCATCATTATATTTAAATGGTTCCCCTACCCCCTTTCTTTAATTATGACTTCGAAGGAACCTTGGTTTTTTTGTATAGCCCCAGTGAACTGAATTTTTTTTTTTTTTTTTTTTTTAATCCCCTTTACAATCCATACTATAATTTTTTGACTTGGCAAATCTATTTTAATTATTTATCTTAAATTAACTTCATGAAATGATTTCAAAGTAAACTGTAGCATAAGCAAACCTGCTAGTATGCTCAAACTAGGTATTGATATGACATTTGCTTGTAATTTCTAATGGACCTAGTTCTGCTGCAGCTTTCATTGTTTTAATGCTCAATATCTTTTTGATAGAGAATTTAAAATTACTTGGTGTGGAATATTTTGATAAGAAACATGATAAAGATCACATCCATTATTTGAAGTAATGCCAGGGCAAGGTTCATAGTACAGTGGATTCTGGTTATTTGGGCCACCGGTTAATCAGGGCAGCCGTTTATTTGGGGCAAATCTTAAAAAACGAAACCAATTGAGAAAATAGCCAGGGTTTACTTCGCTTAATTGGGACAGCATGCCGTTTAATTGGGGCAGGAGACTGCAGCACTGGAGATTACCATACGATTGTCTCCGACGGTACCATGTGGTTTGGTCGAAATTCTGGAGGTCACGACCATAAAACAATTAGCAGTCACCTGTTTATTGGGCTTTTCTGTTAGTGAAATTATAACTCCTCTGACCGTTTGGTCGTCCCGGAGTATAAGCAGAAAATTTATTTATTCATTATAAACGGACAGTAAACTCAATCTTACTGGATTTGTGATAATACTGACAGCTGGAATTCTGTGGGTTATTATGGTGAAATGTGTTTACACTTCCATGAAATCTTCAATCATATAAAAAAATTAATTTTCAGCTCTTCTCTTCATTCCTATTTTTAAAGCTTTGTAACTCGTTACTCCGTTCTCACTTGCGCGTGTTGTGTTACTTGCAATTTGTTTGTGCCGTGTTCTTTGTTATTGATTGCTTATCTTTTTACTTTTTAAATTTTAACCCCCACCCACAAATATCAACTAGTTTGTATGTACATATTACAGTACGTATTAATTATTCCGATTATCAGATATATTCTTCCGATTTTCACGTATCATTTAACATTTTAATTGGTATGGTAATAATGGGTGAATTTGTGCTTAATATCTTTGCTTTTGTAGCCTGTGGATAATATTCCTCCTATTTTCGTTAATTAGAATTGCTGTTTAATAGAATTAAAATTCAATTCACAAACGTGATCACAATAACCGGCGCTTACTTGCACATCATATAATAAACAGTACTTCACTATGGTGACTCCATCGTAACATGATTTGATTGTACAGTGAACCAATTGTAAAGGGGGGGGTTACATTGTATTTTTAACTATTTACGTGAAACTTCGGATAATTGGGGCAGCCGCTTAATCCGGCCAAAATGCACTAGTCCTGATGTGGCCCAAATAACAGGAATGGACTGTATTAGTAAAGTCGAATGATACAAGGAAGCAGTTTCTGCATTAAGTGCCAAAAATAAATGTTCAAATAATACATGTAGTATGGCTGTTAGTACAGTAGATGATGCAAGAAAGCAAGCTCATACAGCATCAGCCAAAAAAAAAAAAAAAAAAAACATTATTCCCATTCTCACAAGGTAACCATCCAGTTCCACTTTGAACTTAGCCAGGCTCACTATCCATTTGTGAACTTCATGACATCCATTCTGTTATTTTTTCTCTCTCCTATGAGGGGGGGGGGGGAGAGAGAGAGAGAGAGAGAGAGAGAGACGTATTCATTTTACTCAATCCCTTTAGCATCTTATATAGTCAGATCTCCTTCACTCCCCTTCCTTTCCCTGTGTCTAGTTATCAACGTTCATTGGTTTACATTCATCAATAATCTTGGTCACCTTTGAATTTAAGTCTTTCTCTGCATTATTTTAGGTATGGTCTCTAGATCTGAATATAATATTTTAAATGCACATAAATACTAAATCTCACTTCAGCATTACAATCTTATTAAAAAATTGTATATTAAGTATGGAAATTTTTTTTTTTTAATGTAGTCTCGTGAACTTGGTTCTTCTGCCAGCATTTGTTTAAAACTTGATTTCCACTCTGAACAAATTCTGTGTATTGGTCCTGCAATTATTTATAACAGACTACATCACATCACCAGAAAATATTTGCCCATCACGGAGTATCTTTAGTTTCAGAAACAATTGAAAATCATTGGGAAACCTGGAAAAGAGGATGCATGATTTGAACTAACTCAAAATTTCTTTCCAGATCCAGAAAGTGGTGCTCAGTCAGTTTAAATTGTGCTAATCTGCTAAATATTGTGTACTTTTATGTCGACATCTCTTGCACAATGAAAGAAAAAGTAAATTAAGAAAACCAAAAAATGGTATACTAAAGGAGATTTATATTAATTTCTTAGCAATAAAAATATAAACTTTTTGAATGTTATTTGTAATTAAATTTTTATATATATATGTATGTATGAGGTGTGACAATAAAGTTCAGACTGGTGTAATAAAAAGAACACAAAGTAAAGGAGCTCAAAAATGGGTTTATTTTTATTCAAAGTAATCCTCCTGTGGTTGAATGTAATTATTACACCATTCTAGAAGTTTGAAAAGAGTCAGTGAAGGTGCCCAAAGAGATGAGGATTGGTTTGGCAGTTACATTTTTCTTTACTTCCTCAACATCCTGAAATCTTTTTTCCTTTGAGAAAGAGAAAAAAGTCTTATGGTACTTGATTGGGAGAGTAGGGTGGATGGTTGATCTGTACAATAACATGTTTTGTTAGAAATGTTTTCATAAAGGTGTGGAATGAGCAGAGGCATTGTCTTGCAACAAGAAGAAGCAGTTGCCTGATGAAGGAAATGTGCTTCAATAGGCTTTCAAGCACCTATACATAGAATGCCACATTTTCTTCCCCCTCCTTCAGGTACAAATTCCTTGGGAATCATACACCCCATTTATAGAAAAACATGATCAGCATCATCTTAATCCTGGACTTCTGTAAACAGAACTTTTTGGGCCTTGGTGATATTTTGAAGTCCAGTGCATGCTCTGATGTTTCATCTCTGGGTCATACTGAAACACCCAACACTTTCCCCCAGTGACAAGTCTAGATGAAGTCTTTGCATGATAGCATTCTTTGTACTGATGAGGCTATGTGACAAATTTTGCACCTTCCTCCTAAATCTTCATACAGAAATTGATGAATTGTCTCCTTATTCATATCCGACTCATCAGCCATCATCTCAGGGTCAAACAACGATCTCTTACCATAATTTCCTGAACTTTTGTGACTCTGTCCTCATTTCAAGAGGTTGACAGACACCCACTTCTTGGTTCATTGCAAACATTCTCACATCCATCTGAATTATTATACCATTCGAACACACTGGCCCAATTTAAAAATTCACTGCCATAAATAGACTTAATATGATAGCATAGTTTAATTTATTATGGTACTCACCTTTTTTTATAATCTGCAATTGATGTTTGAATAGGGTGGACGATAATTTTAATTTAAATTAGGAGTAAGTTGGGGTTTAAAACAGAAGTTAAAATATGCCCAAGGAAGTAGAAGTGCACATCTTCGTCCTTGGTTGTCAATATTAAAGTTGAAAATAAATGTTTAATACTGGAGGCCAATAGCCATAACAAGTGGCTTTCGTTATCGACGTCTTCAGTTGGCAATGATGGGTTGAGAGTGAACGCGAGTATTTAAGAAAGCTAAGTTCCCATGATGCTCCTGGTTACCTTTTTAAAATCTCAGGTGCATGAGATTCCAAGCTGGTACAATGTTGTAAGGTAGTTTGGTATTTAATACTTGGAGATTGGAATGGCGGTGGAACCATTCTATGACTAGGGCTTCATATTGGAAAATTTTAAAACTGAATTTTAATTTGATAATGGGAGGCTGAGTCTACTAAGCGGGTGTTGATTGTGAGATTGAACATGTGATGCTAGTTCTGTGTTGGTTTGGCCTGTCTTAAAACTATTGTAATGGTAGTACGCGCATGTGTTTGATGTTTTAATAGAACCATATTTTGAAGTTGTGCTATCAATGTAACATGCATTGCAGTTAGGTTGACATTTTATTAGGTAAATAATATTGTTCATATCACTGATATATTTTTGTGTCTTTGTATGAATTAAATAATGAGCCAAGTTTATTATAAGTTGAGAATGTGAGGTTGATGTCGGTACCTTTGAATATGCGGCGGAACTGATTGTAAAAATTACTATGGTAAGGTAGGATAATACGTAGATTATTATTAGAGGTGTGTTTGGGTGGATTGTTAATATTATTTTGGGCGGTGAAAATGGTTTGTTGAATTAATTGAGTAGGGTAACTTCTAGATGTGAATTTTGTTGTAAGATATTGAATTTCATGATTGAGATCATTTTGTGTAGAACTGTATTTTATAGCATTGTAAATCTGATTATAAAGAACGGCTCTTTTTATGTTAAGGGGGTGGTGCGAATCAAAATGTAGGTACTTGCCAGTATGGGTATTTTTTCTAAAAATTCTTGTTCCTAGTTTGGTGAAGTTCAGAAAATTAATTTGTCCGTTTTCTTCAAATTCTATAGTGTATTTTAATCCATTGTGTACCGAATTAAATTTAATGAAAAAATCGTCTAATAAAACCTTTTTATTAGATGCTAGATATTTTCGATTTCTCAATCAGATATACCAGCAAATATACGGATTACCTTATGGGCTTGGGGATCTCAGCCCCGCTTTCTGAAATTTACCTAGCTTCAATAGAAAACTATGTACTATAACCATACCCCCCAGATATAAAATTATTTATAAGATATGCAGATGACATTCTTTTAATAAGACCAAAATCCACAATAGACGATTTTTTCATTAAATTTAATTCGGTACACAATAGATTAAAATACACCATAGAATTTGAAGAAAACGGACAAATTAATTTTCTGAACCTCACCAAACTAGGAACAAGAATTTTTAGAAAAAATACCCATACTGGCAAGTACCTACATTTTGATTCGAACCACCCCCTTAACATAAAAAAGCCGTTCTTTATAATCAGATTTACAATGCTATAAAATACAGTTCTACACAAAACGATCTCAATCATGAACTTCAATATCTTACAACAAAATTCACATCTAGGAGGTACCCTACTCAATTAATTCAACAAACCATTTTCACCGCCCAAAATAATATTAACAATCCACCTAAACACACCTCTAATAATAATCTACGTATTATCCTACCTTACCATACTAATTTTTACAATCAGTTCCGCCACATATTCAAAGGTACCCACATCAACCTCACATTCTCAACTTATAATAAACTTGGCTCATTATTTAATTCATACAAAGACACACAAAAATATCATATCAGCGATATGAACAATATTATTTACCTAATTAAATGTCAACCTAACTGCAATGCATGTTACATTGATAGTACAACTTCAAAATATGGTTCTATTAAAACATCAAACACTAGCGCGTACTACCACTACAATAGTTTTAAGACAGGCCAAACCAACACAGAACTAGCATCACATGTTCAATCTCACAATCAACACCCCCTTAGTAGACTCAGCCATTCCCATTATCAAATTAAAATCCAGTTTTAAAATTTTCCAATATGAAGCCCTAGTCATAGAATGGTTTCACCGCCATTGCAATCTCCAAGTTTAGCCGGGTGAGTAAAGTGCCTGCCTGGCAACCCAAAGGTCGTGGGTTCGATTTCCGCCTAGGGCTTGGATCAAAGTACTGCAAAAACCTTGGGAGGTGCATTATGGCCACAGAAGCCTATGTGCCAACAACTACCAAAAAAAAAAAATCTCCAAGTATTAAATACCAAACTACCTTACAACATTGCACCGGCTTGGAATCTCATGCACCTGAGATTTCCACATGTAACCAGGAGCATCATGGGAGCTTAGCTTTCTTAAATACTCGCGTTCACTCTCAACCCATCATTGCCAACTGAAGACATGGATAACGAAAGCCACTTGTTATAGCTATTGGCCTCCAGTAGTAAACATTTATTTTCAACTTTAATATTGACAACCAAGGACGAAGACATGCACTTCTACTTCCTTGCGCATATTTTAACTTCTGTTTTTAAACCCCAACTTACTCCTAATTAAAATTATCATCCACCCTATTCAAACATCAATTGTAGATTATAAAAAAAAAGGTGAGTACCATAATAAATTAAGCTATGCTATCATATTAAGTCAATTATAAATGGTATTTTAAGTAATCTACAATTATCGAACTGCCATAAATAGTTAACATTTCATATGTTTCTGTTGCAGATTTTCCCAGTTTAAAGCAAAAGTTGATATTCGTTTGTTGCTCCATTGCAAATTTGGGACACAGAATAGTAATGCTACTAACAAAAGAGGCCTGACATAGCCAAGTGGTCAGGAGAGAGAGAGAGAGAGAGAGAGAGTGCAATAGCACATGCCCTTGGAGTGGACTGGGATTCAAGGCCGTGACTAAATATGATTAACATTTGTATTGATGATTTATTGTAAACTCCACTGACCTGGTGGTGGTTCTGAAGTATAAACAAGAACATTCTTTTTTTTAAACTGGTTGTTACTTTACAAACTCTCAGCCTACAGGGCAATCTCACCTCCATCTGTTGGAGAAAGTATGAACTACAATATATCACTTCCATTTATTGTCACACCTCATATAATATATAAAATGTTCTTCCTTCTTTAAAACCTTTGGACAGTTTACCATATAAGAAGCCCCTCTGAGTATAAAAATACATTTAAGGAGGCAGAAAATACAATGTATGTTATGGCCCCACTTTTGGGGTCTCTTTCACACAAAAAAGCAAAAATAATAAATGGATAGTTACGTAAGTGAGCACTTAGGAAATTTTGCAAAGAAATGTCTGAATGTTTTAATTTTAGATGTAGAAAAAAAACTTGCTGAACAATTAGCAATGTCAAATTTTAGTGGCTGTGATGTAATGATGCAAACTGGGCATTGTAACAGTTAATATTATATCTCTTAATTAGGTGAAGGATTTGCCATTCTTTCTTCTTCTGCTTTGATGTTGGAAACTATGCATTAGAATTATGCATTCATGTAGTGAGATGCAGATTTTTGGGATGTAATCAGTGCTGGCTCTCAACTGTTGTAGTTGTATGTGGGAGCTTTATTAATCCTCAGAGATCTGAGAGAAAATCCTTTAGGGATCAACTTGATATTTTCTTTATTGCTGTGGTTGTGAAGTTGATTAATTCTCCTTTAATTTTCTCAGAATCAAGATTCCAGAGATGGGATGCATGGTTCAAAGTTTGGACTATATCTGTTGTTACTATCTAGGTTATCCCTAAATGAAAAGGTATTCTAGTGCCCAGTTATTTTGCTTGGTTGTAGAGGAGTGCTAAAGTAGTTTTGGCTGTGTTAACTTGACCCGTTTTTAGGATTAACTGAAATTATTGAGGGGTCAGTTTGGAGTTATGCAGTAATGATGTAAAAGCATGAGTTGGGGGTGGGGTAAATGTTCCTCTGTATTCAGACCTGGATTTGGCTGGATGAGAAATGTCTCACAAAAAATTCCCTTCTTTATATGGGTGAAGGGAATTTGCCATTACTTCTTCCTCTTCTGGTGGGACATTGGACCCTAGAGCATTCAGGTGGTAAGATGAGGATTTTTGGGATGTATCCAGGACTGGCCTCCCATTGTTGTAGGAAGGTTTAATCAGTCTCTAGTTAGTCTTTGGGATTTACATTTGTGGATTTACACAATCCTTTCTTCACATTATCTCCCACCACCAATCCTTATAAATAATTAAGCTGTTTATCCCATCAACAAAAGGCCCCCCAGAGAAACTAACAACATAGCTCAGGCTACTTTAACACTTCATCAGGCAGAGAAAAACAGGCACTAGTTGAACTTTTTATCTAGAGAACCTGAATAGTAACAGTAGGTCTAGTCCACTGTTAGGCATGCATCTTATCTTCAACATCCCAATTTTGTAAAGATACAGGAGAATAAAAAATCTTCGTGATAACCTTCGAAGAACATCCCTAAGAATTTTAATAAATCTCCCTCAGAAACAATAATGGAAAGCCAATCTTGGTCACAATCAATGTCCAGTATCACTTAACTCACAGCTGTTGAATTTAATAATCTACTGTGCAATAGACACTTCTAATAATTATATTAGAATGTGTCTGGTTTGATTTTTATTTCTGTATGCAATTCTGTGATTTTTGTTTTCATATGAAAAACTTCATTTTGAATTTAGCTTACACTTGGTGTTTATAGCATTAGCATTCCATAGTTACAGTAATTTTATTACTGAGAATGATTTATCTGTAAATTCAAAATTAAAACCAGCAAGCAACATTTAATGCAGTGCACTAGATATCAAAATAATATTTTTATATTTGGTGGTAATAATAATTTGGCTGGTAATATAAAAAAAAAAATTTTCCCATAAAGTGAACATTGTTACCACATGATCAGTGTACTTTTTAAACTCTTAAAGAGAAGGAATTGCAATTACATTTAAAATTCCTTCTCTTCAAAGATTTTAAGTGTGATATTTTATTTTGTTAAATCAGCTAAGTGTACTATAACTTAGTAAAATTTATTTTGTCAAAGCTGCCATTTTTCCAGTACATTGAGCATCTTGCTGATTCTTTGCTATCATTATTTGAAATAAGTTTTTTTAAATTTAAAAGTTCAGTAAACCTTCAGAAATAATCATGTTTTAGTAATGTACTTTACATTTATTTTAATTATGATGTGCCAAACTATACTTAATAGAGTAATGTATGTAATGCTTTTCTATTTTGAATAAAAATCCAGTGGAAAAATTAAGGTGCCAGTGCTTTTCACAAACAATTTTTGTTATTTTAAACAATCAGATTAGCTTTGATACATTATTGCATTATGGTGTTAAAGATACAAGAAGACTTAATTTTAAACTGGAACCAAAAATTAAGTAAGCGTATCTTAGCTTTCACATGCTTTATTTTATTATGATAAACCCCAAACATGGAAAGTATAAGAACCTATGATAAGAAGTTAAGTCTAATGTTAATCTTCTATATCAGGGGTGGCCATCGAGTCGATCGCAGATTTAATTTCGGTCGATCACGACGAATTTTAAATATACAGTCATCCCTCGATTTGTGCACCTTGTGCAATAAAATTTTTGAGATGGTAGATTGCAGCACATTTTGAAGGAAAAAAGTAGATCGCATCACAAATTAAGTTGGCCACTCTTGTTCTATATAATAATAATATAGAAGTTAAACATTAGACTTGAATTTCTGTTGATTGTAATTTTTGGGAAATATGTGTAAAGGTTGTTCCCAAAATCAAGTAAAAGGGATAAATGAGGAAAATTTTTTTTCTGTGTGGTTGGGGTTGAACAGTGAATGGATGTTGATAAGTTGAGGTACATGTTCAGACTAGCTTGAAGGAGAGTGATGGAATTACAGATGCCAGCTGGTGTACTTTACCAAATATTAAAATACAAATGTGTTGTTTTTTTTTTTTTTTTTTTAGTTGTTGGCGCATCGGCTTCTATGGCCATTATGCACCTCCCAAGATTTTTGCAGTACTCTGATCCGAGGCGGGATTCGAACCCACAACCTTTGGGTTGCTAGGCAGGCACTTTACCCACCCGGCTAGCCAGGCCGGCAATGTGTATTGTAACATGTTTGGAAGATCTGGAATGTAGTAAAAACTAAACCGTACTGCAGTATCTTTAAAGGATATTCCTTCCTTTAAATGGCAACTACATTACATGCTAAGGGCTACATGATCAAATATCTGTGGAGAACTACAAAAGCAAGAGAAGTAAAGTTCTACATTATGAATTTTCACGACTCGCATTAGTTTCAATGTAACATTGTAATGTGTAAGTATCGTGTTCTCTTATGTAATGGCTAAAAAATTTAACAGATTTATACAGTTAAAAATCAGTAATAAAAAGAAAAAGCTAGTCAATAAGATAAAAATTGCATTCAAAAAATGGGTGCTGAATCATTGGTATTTATCAAGTCAGAACTTAGGATATCTACAAAATTATACACATATTAGCAAATGTGTTTGGAACATTTGAAATAACATACTGCAGTGCCCTTTTAAAGGACACGTTTAAAATGTTACTACCGTATACAGTAATGAGCTACACAAGAGATTAGAAAGAATCAATTCTAATATGGAGATAATTGTAGATTCATAAAGCTCTGAACAGTTAACAGCTTGTACTGGTTCTGTTAACAATATAAAGAAATTCTCTAGTACAGAAAATGTTGGTGATGAAGAAAATGAAGGTTTAACGGAAAACTAGATAGCGAGTATAGTAGTATCAATTAATCAGTAAAATTTATTAATCTTATTAAATTTCATTGTCAATTGAATTGTACTTTTTTAACTAAATAAATATAGCGACCTAGTTGTTACAAACGTAACATCATAAATTAATACAAATAAGTTGACAGGGGAGAAGAAAGTCATATAACGTAACTCGGAGATAATATTCGATACCGAAATACATATATATAATGTTATAACTGCATTGGGATATAGGTTTAGGATTATATTTTGTATTGGAATTTTATTGAACTTGAATAGAAATCATGACTCAGACCAGACTTGCAAAGCAAAAGGTTCAAACTAGTGGAAGTGCTGTGGCTCAGGGGAGAACTGAGGGGGTGGGGGCGGTTGTCCTCTGAATCAGTCTTTTGAAATGCACTGCTTGCTTGATGTTTGTGGACAATCAGGAAAGGGACATGATATTGCCAAGAGGAATGTCTTTGTGTGGGCACAATGTAAGGAGTGCGAGGAAATCAGACACCAACTCTGCATTGTTATGGGCTTATATGAGAGCTTGAAGGACATGGTGGATGCCCTTGAAGGATTTAAATTGAGGGGCCCATCAAGCTCTCAACTGCCCACATTAATGCCAAAGCTTGCACATCATGCAACACAGTGGCAACCCCCAAGGCAGAATGCGCTGGTCGCAAAGGAACTAGTTGTAGGTGTCTATTGTCAGGGAAACGGGGAACATATTGTGCAAAAAGTATAGGTGGAACAGGACCAGAGTATATCTGCCAGGAGCAAAGTTTGATGACGTTGTAGGGCAGATATCATCCTTTAAGAGCACAAAGGGTGATATTGTTGTACACGTTGGAACTAATGATATTAAGAGTAGGAGACTGGCAAAATTACTTAACAAGTATAAGACAATGCTGAAAAAAAGCTGTGAGTTAGGGTTTGAATTTGAAAGTGTCTGCAATTCGGCCCAGACACGATAAGAGGGAGTATATGATGAGAGCCTTTTCGATCAATTCGGCCCTGAAGAGATTGTGCAAGGCTCAAGGGGTAGAATTTTCCTCAACCTGGTCTGTGCTTGTTAACAGGAGAGACGGCTTCTACAGGGATGGGATACATTTAATATAAAGGGTGCAAGAATATTTGCTGATGCTATCGAGGCGGAGTTAAGTGGGTCGGAAAACTGCTAGCTTGGAGGGATACACAGACTAATAGATTAACAGTAGCCGCTGGCAGAGATAAAAGTGATTCTTGCACTACTTTTATTGAAATGCAATTGAGCAGCAGCCTGGAAAGCAAGGCAATGGGAATTTCCAGGACTGCTGGGAGTCATAGTGGAACAAGTAAATACATGGGCTGTGTTAGGGTAACTAAGAGTAGAAACAGGTGGTATACTTGCATGTACACCAATGCTAGGAGTATAGTTAATAAATTCGATGAGCTTGAAATGCTAGTCAAGACATCAAAGGCAGATATTGTTGGGATATCAGAGTCATGGTGTCACACAGACATAAACAGTGCAGGACTGGAATTTGGGGAGTACAATATGTACAGAAAGGATACACAGGACAGGAAGGGAGGAGGGGTTATGCTGTTAGTTAAGAAACACAAAAATCTAAGGAAGTGCATCCAATTGATGTGGGGGGGGGGACAATGCAATGTTGAGTCTGTTTGGTGTTACATAAGCACTGGGAAAGGAAAAATGAGAGTAGGTGTGTGTTATAAGCCTAAAGAATCTGATAAGTATAATGAGCAATTGTGCAGAGAAATAGTGGGCCAGTAATTAGTGTCTTATAATGGGGGATATTAATTTCCCAGATATTGACTGGAATTTGTGGATTGGTAATTCACACACTAGCAAGGCTTTTGTGGATTTATTGGATGATTGTTTTCTCCAGCAGCATATTCGGGAGCCAACTAAAGGGAGTAATACTCTTTATCTGATTATCAGTAGTGATTCTTCGTGCATCAAGAATCTGCAGATAAAGGAACCACTAGGTGGCAGTGATCACAGTGTGCTGAAGTGTGATTTACTGAAAGAGGTAACTACTATCAAGGGTAAAGGGAAGGGTTTTTTGCTTTCGTAAAGGTGACTATGGTGGTCTGAGACAGTATTTAAATTCTATACGGTGGAACCAACTGATGATGTTACCAAATTCAAAATGGGAAACATTCAAAGAAGTAATCTTGGAAGCTACTAGGTTTTTCATACCAACAAAGAAATACTGTTCAAGATTTAGGCCTAAATGGATGTCAGAGGAACTAATTAGACATGTGACAGTGAAGAAAAATGCATGGGATACATATAAATTAACATGTGACACAGAAGCCTATGATAGATATAAGCTGGTCTGTAACAAAGTTACAAAGGAAGTTAGGCAGATTATGAAAAATCATTGGCAAAGGATGCAAAGAAAAACAGCAAAGAGTTCTTTACTTATGGAAACTCTAGGAGGAAGAGGATGAATCAGATTGGCCCACTTGATATCGATGGGTCAACTGTTGATGATCCTGCTCAGGTAGCTAACAAACTAAATGAATATTTTGCTTCGACATTCATACATGAGTTATTTAGGGAGGTGAATGCCAGAGGTGTATTCAACTCTGGCAGTAAGCTAGAGAATCTTGTAATAACTGAGAGTAAAGTGGAGGGGAAATTGTTGAAGATAAACACAAGAAAGGCACCTGGGATGGATGGGATCTATCCAGTTATATATGAAAGGAGACAGCAAAGGAAGTAAGCAAACCCTTAGCCATAATTATGAGAGCTTCCCTGGACTCAGAGGAGGTACCCATGGACTGGAGATGTGCAGATGTGACCCTAATCCACAAAGGAGGAGACAGGTAATTACAGACCTGTTAGTTTAACTTCTGTTCCAGGGAAATTTAATGGAGGCACTGGTTAATGAAGCATTGCAGAATCATCTTGACAAGACTTCAGTTATAGCTCGGACACAGCATGGGTTTGTTAAGGGGAAGTCTTGTCTGACTAATTTGATTGGATACTATGAAGCCGACCGGGCTAGCCGAGTGGGTAAAGTACCTACCCGGCAACCCAAAGGTCGCGGGTCCGATTCCCGCCTCGGGCTTGGATCAAAGTACTGCAAAAACCTTGGGAGGTGCAATATGGCCACAGAAGCCGATGCGCCAATAACTCTCAAAAAAAGAAAAAAAAAAAAAAGGATACTATGATGTAGTCAGAAAGGAACTGGATGCAAAGAATAACTTTGATATCATATATTTGGATCTTAGAAAAGTCTTTAATACTGTTGCACAAATTGGAGCAGTGTGGCATTGGAAGCAAATTGCTGCTATGGATAAAGGTATGGTTGAGTGGGAGAAGACAGAGAGTGGTAATGAATAGACACTGCTGTTCGTGGACTAATGTTATTAGTGGAGTTCCCCAGGGTTCAGTGTTAGGTCCATTGTTGTTTTCTGTATTTATTGATGATGGTATATCAGGGCTTAAAGTCCAAGTTTGCAGAAGATACGAAGGTCGACAGGGTTGTTAATAACACTAATGACAGTACGCTGCTGCAACAGGATCTAGAAAAGTTGAGCAAATGGGCTGAGAGGTGTCAAATGAAGTTTAACATTGACAAATGTAAAGTACTACATATGGGAAGTAGTAATCCCAGAGTAACGTATCAACTCTGTAGTACCACACTGACAGTGGTAGAGAATGAAAAGGACCTGGGGGTAATTGTGCAGGCAGATATGAAGTTTACTGAGGAGTGCAGACGGTCTACAAGAGTAGTTCATGGTCTCTTGTCAATGATATATACAGGAATTATTCTAGCAGGGATAAGGAGGTGATTATACCCTTGTATAAGGCAATGGTCAAGTCACACCTTGAGTTCTGTATATAGGTCTGGAGGCCTCATTTTAAGAATGATGTAGAGCTGTTGGACCAAGTACAGAGGAGGGCAACAAGATTAGTGAATGGAACAAAGTTGCTCTTACAAAGAAAGGCTTAAGTTTTGCAAATTACAATGTCTGGAGACTAGGCTCCTGCGAGGTGATCTGATTGAGGTGTATAAAGCCTTGAATGGTTTGAGCATGCTCAATGCTGATGGGATTCTTCCTCTTGCTCAGAATAATCGCCTGAGAGAGCATAAATTCAAATTGAGTCAAGAAGGTTGTAGGATAGATGTGCAGAAGTTTGCCTTTAGCAGGTGGTTGATTGCTGGAACAAACTTCCGTCATTGTAGAAGTTGATAGCTTAAATAGATTCAAGGCAGAACTTGACAAACATTTGGAGCAAGTGGATGGGTGAAATAAGTGTTTTTTTTTTTTTTTTTTCGCTGATGCCATATAAGCTTGCCTCCTTGCATCATGTGCCCTTGCGAATGCTAAAACAATTTTTGAAAAAATGTAATTTTAAAATTAATCTTCAAGTAAAGTTCTTTGACCTTGGCAGGTAGAAAGTTCAGTTTCCGATAAAAATCATTTAAAAAATATTAGTGAAAAACAGCAATGAGTTTTTCAAATGGTGACTTTGTGTGGCGCCCTCTAATCTGGGCCCTAGACAAATGTCTTTTTTGCCTAAAGGATAACGTGCCACCTTCCTTAAGTAGTTCCTACCCCCCCCCCCCCCATAACAGTAATTATTGCTCCTTTAGTGCTTCACTAAAGCAATTATTATTTTGCCCTTGCAGAAACTTATCAAAAGGGTACCAATAAACCTCCAAATGTTGTGGCAGTGAGTAATCTGAATGAATTTGGATAAATTATTAGAAGGAATAGTCAAAAGTTTTATTTTCTTTTTGGTAATGCTGTATAAGTTGCTTCCTTGCATAATTTTGCATTACTAATACTAATTAACAGTTTTTCAGCATGCAGAATATTGATCGGTTTCAAAGTGTATTAAGTGCATATTGAGAAATTATCATAAACAGTGCATATAGATGTTTTAACCAGAATTAACATATAAGTCTGCTATGTATAAATATAGTGCAAATGCATCAGAAATGATGCATTTGCACTATATTTATAGCTTGAGGCTTATGCCCTAAACGCTTGAGTCCATATAAGTCTGCATATGGGAATATCAGAAACATGGTGCCATGTTGATGCAGAGCAGTGATGTCTGGCCTGCGGACCATATCTGGCCTGCAGATTATTTTCATACAGCCCACGCAGAAAGTGAACTAAAACATTTTTAATTTTGTTAATTATCAAAAAAATAAATTTCTCGGATGTTTTGTTCAGTAAATATAATTGTGTATTGTGCTTAATACAATTTTCGAATATTTTCAATTTTAGGCGTATTATTGAAAAGCAGTGATCCTTTTCAGGTTGTAAAATCTGAAAAATAAATCAGTGACATACATTTGTTGCATATAAAAGCGTTGGGAATTTGCACTTGTTATATGTAGACTGAAAATAAAAAACGGTAACATGAAAACAAACTTCCTTTTACATGTAACAAGATATGGAAAATGATTTTTCTTGAATCACTGATTGCAAAAATACCAAAATTATGTCTATGTCGAAATATAAACTGAAATTTTAGTAACGCAATAAATAAGCAGTTTCAAATATTATACAATAATATTATGCTATCTTAAAAATTAGTCATTCATTTTATTATGACCATATTAGTATTATTATAATGTACTACATAAGTTCCATTTCCTTAGAAACGTTTGCCACTCAGAGTTTTTCTTATTGTCCATTTTGCTTTCCTCTCTTAAGAAACACAGTAATTGCCATCATGACAGTATCCCGGCAACCCTTTTACCGGTTTTCCAGTGTGGACGTATCCTGATGAAAGCATTTCTCCCCTTAGGAGGTGCAAATGAAGAGCACTTATATCAACCAAATTTTTGGGAAAAAAAGATGAAGAAAATGAATTTTCAAAGAAATTTGGCAGCTCATATCTTTATGACATGAGCGAAGTTGACATAAGAGATTAATCATTTTTGCTCTTCCAAGAAATCCTTGCACAATTGATAAAATCATTGCAAATCTGCTAGTTTGATATCCTGTAACTCTTCTTTCAATACATAATCTTTGAGGAGTTTATTTAAGGTTCAAAGAAAATTCCTTTCAGTTTTACATTTGTCACATTTCAGAAACATTTTCCTTAGATAGCAGCATCAAATTATTTATCCAGAACTTTAACAAAATTGCTTTTATCCAAGATTTATATGTTAGCTTTTATTTATGTTTCAACCAGTGTAGTGTTTTATACTACTTCCTCGTAAAAATTCCTGCCTCTTTTCCAACTGCTCCGCAATGTAATGTTTTTCTCCTGCATGACTGTTCTACAAACATAAAACAATATCTTGTGAAATCTCTACATACCAATGAATAATCCAAATGACATACTATCATGTAGTCTTTCAAGCCAACAGCATAAAGTAGAGGAACTGATAGGAAAAGAAACATTTCCCACATCACTGTCTATCACCTCTAATAATATTTCTAGTTCTTCCTTAAATTTATTCAAACTACCCACGTCCACAATGAATGATATGTGTTCCAACAATCAACCCAACTCGGGGAAAGCTGAATTGGTTTCCATATTCTGTAATTTACAGAACTGAATTCACTTGGAAAGAGTAGTAGCAGTAATGGCAAATGATGTAAGAAAGCAGCCTTATATGGCATCAGCCAAAAAAAGTCACCAATCTGTGCCCTCCAAGAATTTGTCTAGTTCTTCCTTAAATTTATTCAACCCATTCAATTCCACAACAGATGGAAGCCTGTTTCAACAATCAACCACCCACTGGCTAAAGGCAAACTTCTACATATTTATACTACAACAACCCTTCCCATAAATTTATGCCCCATCGTGTGTAGTTTCAGCAAATGGAAGAATAACATTAAGATTCAACTTAATCCATTCAAGGCTTTAAACACCCAGATCTCCCAATAGATGCCTGGTCTCGAGATGCTGAAATTTGCTGAAGTCTCTCCAGGCAAGTGCACCCTTCACCAATCTAGTAGTCCTCTGCACCCATTCCAGCAGATCTACATCCTTCCTAAAGTAAGTTCTCCAGACCTGTATACATTCCTCAACATGCAATCTAACCATGGCCTTATACAAAGGACTAATCATTTCTTTATCCCTGCTAGCAAAGTTTCTGCATACCATTTACAAAACACCATGAGCTATTCTGGCAGCATGTCTGACTACACAATCATCCCTAGGTCTTTTTCATTCTCTGTTACCCTGAGTGCAGTACCACACAGTGGATAGGTTACTCATATATAGGTTACTGATATACCTTCATATTGATGAAGGTATATCAGGCTTAGTGTCAAAGTTTGCAAATTATACAAAGGTTGGCAGGGTTGTTAATGACAGTAATGGCAGTGTGCTACTGCAACAGGATCTAGAAAATTTGGGCAGATGGGCTGAGAAGTGGCAGCTGAAGTTTAACATTGACAAATGCAAAGCACTGCATATGGGTAGAAGTAACACCAGAGAAATGTACCAACTGTGTGGTACTACACTTAAGGTGGTAGAAAATGAAAAAGACCTGGGAGTAATTGTGCAGTCAGATATGAAATTTTCTGAGCAATGCAGACAGTCTGCCAGGGCAGGCCATTGGGTTTTATCAATGATATACAGGAATTTTGCTAGCAGGGAAAAGGTGATTGTCCCTCTATATGCGCCATAAAAAACCAAATCAAACCAAAGTCCCTCTGTATAACGCAATGGTCAGGCCACACCTTGAGTACTGCATACAGGTCTGGAGGCCTCATTTTAGGAAGGATGTAGATTTGCTTGAGCGTGTACAGAGAAGGGCAACAAGATTGGTGAGGGGAATGAAGGGATTCTATTACCAACAGAGGCTTAAGTTCTGAAAATTGCAGCGGCTGGAGACTAGGCACCTGCACGGTGATCTGATTGAGGTGTGTAAGGCTTTGAATGGGTTTAGCATGCTGAATTCTGATGGGATTCTTCCACTTGTTCAGATTACGAACCTAAGGGGACATAAATTCAAATTGAGGAAAGACAGATGTAGAATAGACGTGCGGAAATTTGCCTTTAGCCAGCAGGTGGTTAATTGCTGAAACAAACTTCCATCTGTCATTGTGGAAGTTGATAGGTTAAATAAATTTAAGGAGGAAGTGGACAAACATTTAGAGGGAATTCTTTTTTAATTTTTTTTTTTGGCTGATGCTGCATAAGCTCATACACTTGCTTTTTTGCATCACATGCCACGACTACTACTCTTGGGTTAATGCTACCCATGTGCAATACCTTGCATTTATCAATCTTAAACTTCAACTGCCATTTCTCAGCCCATCGACCCAATTTTCCTAGATCTTGTTGCAGTAGCTCACTCTGATAACTGTCAGTCACCCTGCCAACCTTTGTATCATCTGCAGACTTAGACATTAAGCCCTGATATACCTTCATCAATATCATTGATAAATATTGAAAACAACAATGGATCCAGCACTGAACCCTAGGGAACTACACTAATAAAAAAATAACACTCCACGAAAAGGTGTGTTATTCTGTTTTTTTCTTTTACTTAACCATTGCTTTGTCCATAGCAGTAACTTACCCTTAATGCACATTGCTCCAGTTTGTACAGTGGTCTTTTATGTTCAAAAGCCTTCTTAAAATCCCTTGTATTTCAGAAAGGCTTTTAATACTAAGTATATCATATCAAAATTATTTTTTACATCCAGTTCCTTGGTCATTCCATCATAGTAATCTATCAGATTGGTTATACAAATGGCCTCTTGACAACCCCATGCAAATCCATGGTTTCAGTATAATTGCATGCCTATCCAAATGGTCCTGCATTACTTTTTAACCAGTGATTCCGTTATCTGACCTGGAACACAAGCTAACAGGTCTGTAATTACTTGTGTCACCTTTTGATCCACTTTTATGAATTGGGGATATATTTGCACATCTCAAATGCATGGAGACCTTCCCTGAATTCAAGCATTCCCTTATAATTATAGCTAATGGCTTGCTTACTGCCTTTGCTGCCTCTTAATATGATTGAATAGATCCCATCCGCCCCAGGTGCTTTTTTTTTATGTTCAGCTTCAACAATTCCTCTTCCTGTTTCTTTAGTTATTACAAATGCAAGAAAGCAAGCTTATATAGCATCAGCCAAAAAAAAAAAAGAAAAACCCTTCCTATTTCACCCATCCGGACACTCCAAATGTTTGTCTAGTTCAGTGTTAAATTTATTTCAGCTATCAACTTCCACAGCAACAGATGGAAGTCTGTGCCAGCAATCAACTACCCACTGGCCAAAGGCAAACTTCCACACATCTGATCTACAATTCTTTCCTCAACGTCACATGGCCCAATGTGATTCCCTTTCTACTGTTAATATAAGCATACATGTCTTTACCAGAAACTTCTCAAAATCTTCCTTAGCTTGCTTAACTTCCTTTGTGACTTTATTACAGACTAATTTATATCTACCATAAGCTTCTGTATCATCTGACAATTTATATGCATTCCATGCATTTTTCTCTGTCACGTATTTCATTAGTTCATCTGACATCCATTTAGGGCTAAGCCTTGAACAGTATTTTTTGTTGGTATGAAAAGTCTAGTAGCTTCTATGATTATTTCCTGGAATGTTTCCTATTTAGAATTTGTTGTTGGTAACATTAGTTTTTCAGTTGGTCCCGCTTATAGAATTTAAAAACTGAAACCACTGTCATCGCTTTCCTAAAGCAAAAGTCTTTTCCTGTGCACTTTCAGTAGTTATACCTTTCGATTCCACATTAGTCACTCTTATCACTGCCACCCAGTGGGTCTTTTGCCTTCAGATTATTAATACATGAAGAATCACTGCTGATATTGCTGAAGATCAACAGTATTGCTTCTCGTATCTAACATGCTGCTGTAGAAAACAGTCATCCAAGAAAATCCTACAACAGTCTTGCTTGTGTATGAGTGACCAACACAAATTCCAGCCAACATCTGGAAAGTTAAAATCTCTCATTATATGGCAATCAGATTTACTGGCCCACTATTTCTCTGTATAGCTGTGTGGTATACTCATTACCAATGCTTTTTTTGTAAAAAAAAATAGGTGCCAGTACTCATTCTTGGCTATCAAGAAAAATTGAAAACTGAAAGGATATGAAAAGTACTCGAAAAATTTTGTTTTCCTGATATTGTTTGTGTTACTTTCATAGTAATGTTTTTGGAATAAGAACAACAAATTTAGTATATTAACACAGTTTATTAAGTATAAATTACTTATTTAAGTATATATAGAAAAATAAGTAAATAAATCGGTCAACTACTGAGTGCCGGGTGCTAAGGATGACACGAATAGTCGTTAGTGTAGTATCTCAAATAGAGAGCTTTATATATAAATAAGATCTTTATTCTAAAGTTCACTGGTACACGCAGGTACCACGACCCTACAATACCCTTCACAGCACCATGCCAGGGGTTATGGTAACTGAAAAAAGTTTCTAGTACCCCAGCTTGGCCTAAAACTTAGGAAATAACGAAAATGTCTATTTGAGTCTTTCCAGTTATTGTGAATGACAAGCGTGGGAGAAGCGACTCCGACTTCTTCCTGGAGAAGCGACTGGCAGGTGAGGGCCATGCAAGATTCTGTGCAGATGCCTCTCCACCACCATCGCCTCAACACCGGCTCTCTGAGTATCTCCTTGCCTGACAACTCCAGCTTTGAAAATTGTTAAAAATACTTCTGGTTGCAAAATTTAAAAATGACTATAGAATTATTAACTAACTATTTAGCAACCTTTTTGTCACCAAAAGGAGAGTTATTTCGTACAAAGAAGCGCACACTATCGAAGTGCAATAAAAAATTGTTTTTTTAATTTTAACACATAATTTATCATTTAATTATAAATGATAGATTTCAATCAGAATAGTTTTCCCTTGATAAGCATCGAATAACACATAATTAATGTGATGTTTAAATTTTTAGCGACGGAAATGGACACGAAAATTACATTTTTCTGTCTGCCGCCGCCATTTTTAATTTTAAAATTATATTTTAAACATACTCATTGAGCTCTTTCCAACGATGTAGCTATAGGTTGTTGACAACATTTTTATTTCCCCTCTCCCCACATTTAACCTCCCCTCAATTACAAATTTTTATCAACAATGATCAATATGGCGTTATGTTGGCCCACTTGATGTGCAAACCCATGCAACATTTCTAGTCAATAGGTTGAGTGGTTCCAGAGATAAAATGCTGTGGCAGACGGACAGGCCGAGTGACATTTTAAGGGTCCTTCGTTAGACTATAGCCCCTAAAAAATAAGTAAAAATATTTTTATAATAAAGTTTTTGTAGAATATTCCAAATTTTTATTAAGTTTTCATCTGACACCCTATGCCGACTTCTTTTCTTCCTCTTTGTGTGTGTCAGTTACCGAATGATGTTTCCGAAGCGGCCGACGTTTCCGTTCACGAATCGCCATATTTTGCTGGATCGAAGTGGGTCAGCGATGGGCATACAATTTTAAGAAACAATTGTGAAGAAACTGTTTTTGTCATCAACGAAGCTCTGGTTGGGCTGACAATCTTATTCATTTGTGAAAATCCTCGTTCACATTCAATCGATGAAATTGGTATCATACTCAGAGCGTCCATCAAATTCTTCTGAAACCATATTTTTCAACTAGGTGCCCACGAATTGCATTTAACCTAATTGACAATTTTCTAACTTCATTTTCACAAAATGCCAACAATTCATGCTTAGAAGGTTTAATACCTTCGTTGTCCTCGATTTCCTTCTCTCGTCATCGGTATTGTCACTAGTTCATAAATTTGAAATTTTTTTTTTTTTTTTTTGAAACTGTGCAAAATGTCAGTGTCATTTGTATATTCAGGTACTGTGACCATGTAAACAGAGATAGGGAAAATTTACGGGAAATTGTGGATAACTCAATTCCGCGAAAAAGCAGATGATTATTTGTTGCGATAAAAGAAAATCACTCTTCTAATTCTCGAACGGGGCACTTAACAGTTGATTCATGAAGGTGTTCAACCTACGGCCCGCCCGGAAAGTGAACTAAAACAGCATTTTAAATTTTGTTAATTATCAAAAAAATCACATTAAATGTTTTGTTCAGTAAATGTAATTGCTCCACCATGGACGGTCCCAAGCCCGGCTGCGAAAGGAGGAGGGTGGTCATCCTGCCGAAATGACCAGAACCGGGAAACCGGGGAAACTAGGCAAGAAACCGCATGAAATTCGGAACAAGCCCTTACAACAATGTTACCGCATCCGGGGTAGCCGATGCGCCAGCACTGGGGACCCAGGGTACTGGTGTGAAGTGGACCACTGGCCATAGAACAAGCTCTTATAACAATGTTACCGCATCCGGGGTAGCCGATGCGCCAGCACTGGGGACCCAGGGTGCTGGTGTGAAGTGGATCACTGGCACACAGCAATAAGCTTACTACGCCGAAAAGGACAATTAACATTGGCGAATGGAATGTTCGAACGGGGCACCACGTTGGACAAAAGGAAATCATTGCCCAAGAACTACTTAGGTGCAAGATATCAATCGCGGCATTATCCGAATTAAGGCTCACCGGGTCTGGAACGATGATCATCCAACCACCAGCACCTAACGAAGCGGTTATGCTATTCTACTCTGGTGGTGAGAAGCAGGAGTGGGCTTTATGGTCGATGCTCAGGCCACCAGTAGTGTGATCGCTTTCCAACCAATATCGGACCGCCTGGCAGTCCTTACTGTCAAGGGCACCATCAAGGCTCATATCTCTGCCTATGTGCCATCTGAGACTAGCCTGGACCCGACCAAGAATGACTTCTACAACCAGCTCCAACATACGCTGGATTCAATTCCGCAGACAGAAGTGATCATCCTCGCAGGGGACTTTAATGCCCACATTGGCGTGGACAGATCTGGTTGGGAAACAACAATGGGCAAGTTTGGCCATGGGAAGATCAATGAAAATGGACTACGTTTGTTGTCCTTTGTCGCATCTAACAACCTGATCATTGGAAACAGCCATTTCCAGCACCCTCAAAAACATCAACTTACATGGCGAAATCCATCTGGCAAGGACTCAGCAATCCTGGACTACATTTTGATCAATGCCAAATTTCGCTCATCACTCATGGACGTTCGTGCCATGAGGGGACCTGATTGCGGATCTGATCACTACCTCATCCAGGCTAAGGTGCAGCTCAAATTACGGCATGCAAAAAGATCATCTCGGTCAGCCAAGCTGGACTGGAGGCAGCTAATGCATGCTGCCAACAAAGAGGCATATCAGATCGCCCTATCCAACCGCTTCGAGATACTGGCCATGCCCGAGGATATAAATGAAGAAGAAAAGCAGATCTCTGATGCCATCCTGGAATGTGCCAAGCCCCTATGTCCTGCCCCTGCCCGACGTCAAACGCAACCATGGATATCAGACGAGTGCCTCGACCTCGTGGACAAACGGAAACAGGCAAAGTTGGTCGACTTTGAACGGTACCGGCAGCTAAACCGAGAAGTCCGACAAAGAATGACAGCAGAAAGAGAAGCATACTGGAACCAAGTGGCAGACGATCTTGAAGTGGTGGCATCCAAGAACGAGTACCGCACCCTCAGATGTCTGAGTGGAAAGACCAAATTGACTAGTGACAACATCAAGAATGCTGATGGGGCCTTCGTGCGATCACCATCCGAACGCCTGCAACGGTGGAGTGAATTCTTCAAAGCTTTGTATAATCACGACCCACCTCAGGGACCGCCAGCAACAGCACTCTCGATCGACCCCCTTGAGGTCTCCATGGTCGATGTTGAGCCTACAGTAGAAGAAGTGAAAGCAGCCATACAATCCCTGAAGAATGGCAGGGCACCAGGAGTGGACCAAGTCACCACAGAAGCGATCAAAGCCGGGGGAGATGTACTGTTTCGCCGACTACACTCGCTCCTCAAAACCATCTGGTGCACTGAACAAATTCCGCTAACATGGAGGAAAGCCATTATCGTACCGATCCACAAGATAGGTGATAACCGGGACTGCAAGAACTACCGTGGCATCAGCCTCCTTTCCATCATCGGAAAAGTCTTTATGAAGATCATCCAGTCAAGACTGCAAAAACATCGCGAGCAATCCAGTCGAGAAGAACAGGCAGGATTTAGACCCGGGCGAGGATGCTGTGATCAAATCTTTGCCATTCGTCAGCTGATGGAGGAGAGGATCCGGTGTGGCCAGCGAACCGTCATTGTTTTCATTGACTTTAAGTCTGCTTTCGACTGTGTCCACCGGCCTGCCTTATGGAAACTACTAGAGGTTGAACATGTACCTCGAAAAGTCATCACACTCTTCCAAACTGCATACAACGGTTTAACCAGCCAGGTGCGCATCCAGAACGATTTATCTGAGGAATTTACCATCCCAACTGGAGTCCGCCAAGGGGATGTAGCCTCCCCGTGCTTTTCAACATCGTGGTCGACGCCATTAGGAGGCAAGCATTCAGAAACAGGCGGCATACAATATGACAAGGATCACTATGTGACTGACCTGATGTTTGCTGATGATAGTGCTATCCTTGCCGGTAACGACGCTGAAGCCACGGACATCCTCTACGACATTGCCCGCATTGCCCGGCCATACGGTTTGAAGATCAATGCTGGTAAGACAAAGGCCCTGACAACAGATGGGTCGCAAGCCACCATCTATCTCGAAGGCGTCCAGATCGAGCAAGTGCAGGACTTTAAATACCTTGGGTCGCTGGTCCAGGAGAAGAAAGTTGCATCCACCATGGAAATCCACAGCAGAATTGGACAGGCGGCCACTGCCTCAGTTCGAGCGTTCGCCTCGCTCAGATGGTGTCTGTGGAAGAGGACCAACATTTCCACAAAGACTAAAATCCGACTCTTCCGGACTTTGATCCTGCCCATTCTTCTTTACGGATCGGAAACATGGATTTGTCTCAAGTTAGATTTGAACAAACTTGAGGTATTCCAAATGCGATGCCTGCGGCAGATCTTGGGAATCTCTCTTCGCGACCGCATCACTAATGATACCATCCGCGCCAGATGCCAACAGCAACCAACCATTGCCGACCAAATCCAGAAGCGAAGGCTTAGATGGTTTGGCCACGTATGTAGAATGGGCACGAACAGAATACCATCCAGATTCCTTTGGAGACAACGACCCACCCAATGGAGCATCCAACGGACCGCGCCTAGGAAAACGTGGGCCAACCAAGTGGAAAATGTCTTGAAGAGCCGACGTCTCGACCTTAACCAGGCCAGGACTGACGCCATTGATCGTAAGGTAGGGAAGAACATCACAGAGCAAGTCCGAAACCCTGCGGCACCTACAGCAGCATACTGGTTGCGTGGCCAACCGCCTCCCCCAGCTGCCAGCTAAGGACCAAAGAAGAAGAAGAAGAAATGTAATTGTGTGTTGTACTTAATAAAATTTTCGAATATTTTCAATTTTACTCAACAAGATATGGAAAATGTAACACACTAAAGAAATTAAAACTGGATTTTTTTGAACATGGCCCCTGTATGGGAATAGTTTGCCCACCACTGCAGTAGAAGGTGGACCAGAGCCCATTGGGAATACACTTTGATCTGCTCACTGCAGACCAGCGCGACTTCTCTGTATGTGGGACGGGTGGTCGGATAGATTTTACCAGGTACCACTAAGCCGAGTGGTCAGCAGCGGTAGTGCAGTAGCACACGCTCCTTGAGTAGACCGGGGGTCCAAGCCCCTGACTGCTGAATACAGTCAATCTGCCAACCCGCTCTGGACTAGCGTATCAGATTATGGTCCATTTCCCTCAGCATGAATTGTTGAGGAGGCTTCCATCCTGCAGTCGGTTGATAATGGCCGCACTTTACTTTTTTTTTTTTTTTTTTTTTTTTTTTTGACAATTAAGTTGTAGAATGGTGGCGTTGACGTTGTAGAGCGGAGATCTTTTAAGGGCACAGAAGGTGATATAGATGTACACGTTGGCACTAATGATATTAAGAGTAGGAGACCGGCGGAATTACGTAACAAGTACAGGTCACTGTTGAAAAAAAGCCTTGAAGTAGGGTTGAATTTGAAAGTGTCTGCAATTCTGCCCAGACACGATAGGAGGGAGTGTATGACGAAAGCCCTGTCGACCAATTCGGCCCTGGAAAGATTGTGCAAGGCTCAAGGGGTAGAATTTTTTTCAGCCTGGCTTGTACTTGTTAACAGGAGAGACTGCTTCTACAGGGATGGGATACACTTAAATAGAAAGGATGCAAGAATGTTTCCTGATGCTATCGAGGCAGTGTTAGGTGGGTCGGAAAACTGCTAGATTGGGGGGGATACAAGGACTAATAGATTAATAGTAGCCACTAGCAGTGTGGAAAGTGATTCTTGCACTGCTTCTATTGGAATGAGCAGCAGCTTGGAAAATAAGATGCAGGATATTTCAGAGACTGCTGGGAATCATTGGGGTACAAGTAAACACATGGGTTGTGTTAGGTAGCTAAGAAAAAGAACAGGTGCATGTATATTTGCATGTACACCAATACTAGGAGTTTGGTAAATAAATTAGATGAATTTGAGGTATTGCTCAAAGCATCAAAGGCGGATATTGTTGGGATATCAGAGCGTGGTGTCACACAGATATAGGTAATGCAGAACTGGAATTAAGGGAGTACAACGTCTACAGAAAGGATAGACAGGATAGGAGAGGTTAAATACAAAATCCAAGGAAGTGAAGCCAGTTGACATCGCTGGACAGTGCAGTGTCGAGTCAGTTTGGTGTCACATAAGCATTGGGAGATCAAAATTGAGAGTAGGAATGTGCTATAGGCCTAATGACTCCAATCAGTATAATAAGAAACTGTACAAGGAAATAGAGTGGGCCAGTACATCAGAGAGTCTTATAATGAGGGATTTTAATTTCCCAGATATTGACTGGAATTTGTGTGTTGGTCACTCACACACTAGCAAGGCTTTTGTGGATTTATTGGATGATTGTTTCCTAAATCAGCATATTCGGGAGGCAACAAGAGGGAGCAATGCTCTAGATTTGATTATCAGAAGTGATTCTTCATACATATTAAGAATCTGCAGATACAGGAACCACTAGGTGGCAGTGATCACAGTGTGTGGAAGTGGGATTTACTCAAGAAGGTAACTACCATCAGGGGTAAAGGGAATCGTTATTGCTTTCGTAAAGGCGACTATGATGGTCTGAGACAGTATTTAAATTATATACAGTGGAACCAACTGATGATTTTACCAACAGCAAACTCAAAATGGGAAAGGTTCAAAGAACTTATCTTGGAAGCTACTAGGCTTTACATACCAACTAAGAAATATTGTTCAAGGTTCAGGCCTAAATGGATGTCAGATGAACTAATAAGACCTATCGCAGAGAAGAAAAATGCATGGGATACATATAAATTAACATGTGACACAAAAGCCTATGATAGATATAAGTTGATCTGTAACCAAGTTACAAACGAGGTTAGGCAAGTGAAGGCAGATTACCAGAAATCTTTGGCAAGGGATGCAAAGAAAAACAGCAAGTTCTTTACTTATGTAAACTCTAGAAGGAAGGGGATGAATTAGATTGGTCCACTTGACATCGATGGTTCAACTGTTCATGATCCTGCTCAGGTAGCTAACAAACTAAATCAATATTTTGCATCGACATTCACACATGAGGAGTTATTCAGGAAGGGGAATGCCATAGATGAAGTAAACACTGGCAGTGAGCGAGATGATCTTGTAATAATTGAGAGTAAAGTGGGTGAGAAATTGTTGAGGTTAAAACACAAGAAAGGCACCTGGGGTGGATGGGATCTATCCAGTTATATTAAAGGAGGCAGCAAAGGAAGTAAGCAATCCATTAGCCATAATTATGAGCGCTTCCTTGGACTCAGTGGAGGTACCCACAGACTGGAAATATGGAAATATAACCCCAATTCACAAAGGAGGATCAAAGGCTGACACAAGTAATTATAGACCTGTGAGTTTAGCTTCTGTTCCAGGAAAATTAATGGAGCATTGGTGAAAGAAGCATTGCAGGATCATCTTGACAAGAATTCAGTTATAGCTCAGACACAGCATGGTTTTGTTAAGGGCAGGTCTTGCCTGTCCAATTTGATTGGGTACTATGATGTAGTCTCAAAAGAAATGGATGCAGGGAATAAATTTGATATTATATATTTGGATCTTAGAAAGGCTTTTGATACTGTTGCACATGGAAGACTGCTGCACAAATTGGGGCAGTGTGGCATTGGTGGCATATTGTTGCTATGGATAAAGGGATGGTTGAGTGGCAGAAGACAGAGAGTGGTAATTAATGGACACTGCTCATTGTGGACTAATGTTATTAGTGGAGTCCCTCAGTGTTCAGTGTTGGGTCCATTGTTGTTTTCTGTATTTATAAATAATATTGATGATGGTATATCAAGCTTAATGTCCAAGTTTGCAGGCGATACAAAGGTTGGCAGGGTTGTTAAGGATGCTACTGACGCTATGCTGCTGCAACAGGATCTGGAAAGGTTGAGCAGATGGGCTGAGAGGTGGCAAATGAAGTTTAACATTGACAAATGTAAAGTACTACATATGGGAAACAGCAACCCCAGAGCAACATATCAACTCTGTGGTACTACACTGATAGTGGTAGAGAATGAAAAGGACCTGGGGGTAATCGCGCAGATGAAAAGGACCTGGGGGTAATCGTGCAGAAGACGGGCTGCAAGAGTAGCTAATGGTGTCTTATCAATGATATACAGGAATTTTTCAAGCAGCGATGAGGAGATGATTATTCCCTTCTTTAAGGCAATAGTCAGGCCACACCTAGAGTACTGTATACAGGTCTGGAGGCCTCATTTCAAGAAGCATGTAGAGCTGCTGGAACGAGTACAGAGAAGGGCAACAAGGTTAGTGAACGGAACGAAGGGTTGCTCTTACGAAGAAAGGCTTAAGTTTTGCAAATTACAGTGTCTGGAGACCAGGCACCGGCGAGGTGATCTGATAGAGGTGTATAAAGCCTAGAATGATTTGAGCATTCTCAATGCAGATGGGATACTGCCTCTTGCTCAGTAATCACCTGAGAAGGCTTAAATTCAAATTGTGGAAAGACAAATGTAGGATAGATGTGGGGAAATTTGCCTTTAGCCAGCGGGTAGTTGGTTGGTCGAACAGACTTCCATCCCTTGTTGTGGAAGTTGATAGCCTAAATAAATTTAAGGCTCAGCTGGACAGGTATTTCGAAAGAGCGAAGGGGTGAAGTGGAAGGGTTTTTTTTTTATTTGCTGATGCTGCATAAACTTGCTTTCTTGCATCATATGCCTCTACTAATGCTAATGCTAATGGTGATCCTTTCAGCTCTCTTAATTCGCGAAGCAGCACTAATTGCCTAAATTGCCTGAAGGCCGGTAATGCGAACAGGGCGTTCCGAGTTAATTTTCTCCAATTGCGTTCGTTATATGAAAATTTTCTCGCTCAACGGAAACTATTTTAAATGTAACTTCCCAGGTGGAATTCAAAATAATTTACATTTTTCACTGTCTATTGTTAAGATATTTTCTACATAAAACTGTATAACCATTCAAAAAAATGGTTATACAGTTTTATGTAGAAAATATCTTAACAATAGACAGTGAAAAATGTAAATTTAGTTACATAATTTTAAGCTTATTTGAATAGCAGATATACATGTGAAAAAAATTAACGGAATATTCCAAATTTAAAGTGCACTGCATCCAAATGTCACACGTTATTGTTAATAAAGGTGCCGGTACGCCGTACCGTCACAAAAAAAGCACTGTCATTACAGTCATTAGGCCAATAACACCCTCCTCTCGATTTTGTTTTCCCGGTGTTTATATGCAAAACTGACACAACATTACACTTTTCACCCAAGTCAACTGGATGCACTGCCTTGGATTTAATATTCTTAACAAAGAGCATAACTGCCCCACCTCTCCTGTCCTTCCTCTGTACATTGTACTACCCACATTCAAACCCAGGATCACTTACGTGTCAGTGACAGACACTGTCCCTTCAATGTACTACCTACTATCATGTATCTGCAGATTTGCAGGCGAAAAAGGCCGGTTTAATCCCGCGAGGAACTTTTTTTTTTTTTTACCCAATGTGGCTGAGTTTATTATTAGCTATACGGTGCATGGAAGCCTGAGGCTTATGCTGCACCACCCAAAAAAAAAAAATAAATAAATAAATAAAATAAAATGCCCCAGTTACCCTAAGAGAGAGAAGTAGAAGGGAATCACCAAGAAAGAGAAGAATGATGATATCCAGCTCAGGACCCTGAGTGTGCCAAGCCCATAATCACCAGATGTGGGCCGCTGGGTTTGAGTTAGTTCGTCCCTGTGAGTTTATTATGTTTTTTTTTTCTCCCAGAAGTTCGGGTTTTTTCGCCCAGGGGAATTTACACAGATTTAGATTAGATTTTGCAATTTAGAGAAATAATATATTTGACAAAACATTCTGAGTCGCTGATGCACCTCAAGACTTACAAAACCAAAGTATTATATTATCCAACTCGAATATTTAAATTCATATGCCGTGCCGTGTG
Organism: Mastigoproctus giganteus; assembly: GCF_048544385.1. Classification (NCBI taxonomy): domain Eukaryota; kingdom Metazoa; phylum Arthropoda; class Arachnida; order Uropygi; family Thelyphonidae; genus Mastigoproctus; species Mastigoproctus giganteus. The sequence continues at coordinate 74,161,952 of NC_143587.1, read as the reverse complement.
CCTTATATCTATTAATTACGTGTGTTCTATGGGCGATTTGTCTGTTTTACTGGACAACAAACCCCAATTTCCAGGAGAAAAACCTTGCTATCTACGCGCGAGACCGACTAACCCGACCACAAAAGTGAAAAAAGCCCATTAAAGTTCCTCACGTCGTCGACGGGATTCAAACCGGGCCTTTTGCACTCGGTGTGGAGAGGAAAATGACGATACCACTGCTACTCACACATACCTTCAAGACTTGCAACTAGGGTTCACAATACCGCTATTCCAAAAAAAAACACATTTTTCGCAATAAATTTCGATGACAATTAGGTGCAATAAAGTAAGGAAAAAAACAAGTAATTACTTCAATTCACGTTTAAATCAAACTTTTATTACAATAATAAATATTCAAGCAAAAATTATTAAACAAACTAAAAACAAACAAAAATATAAATAAGCATCTACACTACCTGTCTGAATAAAATCAGTTCTTAAGAAACTCAATAGTGTTATCGTTGAAACTGAATCTAATTTTGGTAGAAATTAGCGGCAAAAAACGTCCTTTTGGATTCTATGCTGGTTCGAGCTTTGTACTGATATATTCGTAGGTGTATCCCCTTCCCCTTATTCCCTCATCCTCAAAAAATCTTATTTCCGTTTTGACTTTTTATGGCACTACATCCTTATTAACGAAAGAAAGGGACTAACGGTTAAGTTTGGTAAGGAAACCAAATCTTAATTTTTATTTCCCTGTACCTTAGTATCGCCGTCAGTGGTCACTGCTATGATTTTCGAACAGAAGCTCCCTTCAAACACTAAGCCCACAAGCTACCTGACTGCGTTAAAAAAATGAGAATTTCCAGGAGCTGAGGGATATTCCCCCTTCCCACACACATGAGTATATACGTTATATGTGAGCTGTCAGTTTCTCAAGAGCAACTGATAAATATAAATACAACTACAAATATAAAACAAAAGTCATTTATCATACAAATCTAATTACAATACATAACTGATATTCATTTATATCTAATCTATTCATTTTTTTCATTTAATCTGTTAATACATGGTATTATTTCCATAAATTTTTTCTCAATAAACAATCTCAACTCTACAGCTTCAAACACTAAACTAATTCAATCGTAATCACTTCCTCATATTTCTCTTAATCACCAATATCAATTCTCTTCACAACAGCAATCCATAATTCGCTAACTTAATGCTAACAATTCCATGTAATCTCTCTTTTAATTTAGATCAAATTTCTTTACAACTTCACAACAATAAACCAACTAAACACTAAATATTTCCTTATTTCTCGTGTTTCTTCAACTTCAACTTTACTCTAAAATAATCTCCCACTTTATCTAAGTACCATTTCCAAAACAACACAGTTCGGAGGACTTACTTTCCTTCTCTTTCACGGTGGGATTCCTTTGTGCGGATTCCTTCCACGGAGTGTGGTGATGTCTCTCTCTCTCTCCTTATTCGAACTCTGCACCTCTGCTGTATAGCTCTTCCAGTACTGTTCTCGCAATTGCGAGAACAGTTCTCAGTTAATAATGACGGAAATGACCATAGCAGTAGTAGAACACAGGGCAATGTTTGCCTGGCTTGTTATTCAACTTCCGGATTAACTTGTAGCACAGGAACATGCCAGGCGGAACCACTCGCTATATAGCTGGACACTCCCAGAACTACCACTGGAAGGCTGCAACCCCTCCTAACAACAACCAGAAACCACCCTTTTGGTGCGAGCACCTTATTTATATCCTTCTCATTTATTTTTTGAATTGATTGCAAACTAATAGAGCAAGCTTATCTGCGAAACGATCTAAACCTCCCAAGGACTTCCTAATTCATTTCCCAAATATACGTGGTCTCAATTCTAATCTCAACGATGTCCATTTCCACTTGCAGTCTGCCAAACCCCAGGTCTGGAGGCCTCATTTCAAGAAGGATGTAGAGCTGCTGGAACGAGTACAGAGAAGGGCAACAAGATTAGTGAACGAAACAAAGGGGTGCTCTTACGAAGAAAGGCTTACGTTTTGCAAATTACAGTGTCTGGAGACTAGGCACCAGCGAGATGATCTGATAGAGGTGTATAAAGCGTTGAATGGTTTGAGCATGCTCAATGCTGATGAGATTCTTCCTCTCGCTCAGAATAATCACCTGAGAGCACATAAATTCAAATTGAAGAAAGACAGATGTAGGATAGACGTGCGGAAATTTGCCTTTACCCAGTGGGTGGTTGGTTGGTGGAACAGATTTCCATCCCTTGTCGTGGACGTTGATAGCCTAAATAATTTAAGGCACAGCTGGACACGTATTTTGAACGAACAGAGGGGTGAAGTGGAAGTGGTTTTTTTTTTTTTTTTTTTTTTTTTGACTGATGCTGCATAAGCTTGCTTTCTTGCATCAAATGCCTCTACTAATGCTAATGTAGTTTTTTCTGACAAAACCTCAGTTATCGGTTGATTCAACTACTGCTCAACTCAGATGCCCAAATTATTCGCTGTATGATTCCTTTCGCCTCAAAAGTGGTACTTGTGCATATGTCCGTTCTGATATTCCCTGTCAGAGACTTGGCAATTTGGATTCTCCTCTCTTTGATCTTCTATGGCTTAAAATCTCTCTACATCATTGTGTCAAATTCATCTGTTGTCTCTACCGTTCTTCCATCTCCATTAATCACTTCGAGCTCTTTGACTTCCCCTCTTTGCAACTTGACTTTCTCCAGTCTAACTTTCCTAACAGTGAGGTAATTTTCCTTTTTGATTTTAACGTTCACAACTCCAGCTGGCTTCCGTTTTCTAGTCACACCGACCCAGCAGGTTGAGATGCTGAGGCATTTGCAATTACTAATGATCTAGCAGAGATTATTCATTTACCTACAAGAATACCAGACAATCCTAATCATACAGCCAATACACATGATCTTTTTCTCACAAATAACCCATATATGTACACGATCGAAGTGAGAGGTCCTTAAGGCACTTCAGATCACAACTTGGTGATTGTCTCTTCTCCAATGGAACCTTTATCTCATGGCTATTCCCAACCTCGTGTTGTTTGGCGTTACAAGAATGCAAAATGGGATGACCTGCGATACTTCTTTTCTTTTTTTCCTTTGTCGGATTACTGTTTCAAAACTTGTGATGTCAACGTTTGCTGATATTGTGTCAGTGAAATTTTTCTTGCAGGAATGGAATCCTTTATCCCACACTCCACTTTAAAATCTCGTCCTTTATCTAAACCTTGGTTTTCCAATAAATGTGCTAGGGCTGTTCAAGAGAAGGATGTTGCATATCGTAATTGGCTTGTTTCTAATTCTTCAGTTTCATTTTCTGCCTACACCAAAGCTCGCAACAATTGTAAAGCAGTTATTAATCAGTCCAAAATAGAGTTTGAACAGGCTAAGAGTAGAAAACTCGCTTCTTGCCCTAATGGTAGCCGAGCATTCAGGTCTCTTGCCAAAGCTATTGGCCGCAACTTTTGCCCATCTCTGCTCCCACCTCTGTCCAAACCAGATGGTTCTGTTGTCACTTCAGCCAAGGATAAAGCTGACCTGCTAGCATCCCATTTTTCTTCCAGCGCATGTATTAATGATCTTGGTAAAACACCTTCCACCATTCCGAACACGCTCCATTCAATGCCTCCTGTGGTCTTCCGTCAAAAGGATATCAGAAGGATTTTGATGAATCTTGATGCTAAGAAAGCTCCAGGTCCTGAAGGTAAATTTGCTCATATCCAGCCAGTTCCTAAAAAGCGTGACAAATCCCTCCCATCCAATTATCGTCCCATTGCAATTATTTCTACTCTTTCTAAAGTAATGGAGAAATCAATTAACCGCCAACTTTTAAACTACCTAGAAATCTTCTATCTGATCAACGATCGGCAGTATGGATTCCGTCAGTGTCGATTCACTGGTGATATTCTGGCTTATGTTACCCATATATGGACTAATTCAATGGAAAAGTTCGGTAAAACACAAGAAGTTGCTCTTGACATCTGAAAGGCTTTTGATCGTGTTTGGCATAAAGGTCTTCTAAACAAGCTTCCGTCTTGTGATTTGCCAACTGTTTTTAGTAATTGGTTATCCAGTTTTCTCTCTGATCGCTCACTGAAGGTGATGGTAGATGACTCTCTGTCTTCTAACGTCTCCACTAATGCCGGTGTCCCCCAAGGTTCGGTTCTTTCCCCCACTCTTTTCCTCTTGTATATTAATGACCTTCTTCTATTGACTGGCAAACCTATCCATAGTTCTGCCGATGATAGCACATTGCATTCCACTTTCCATTTTGAGAAACCTTGTCGTGCTCAATCAGCTTCAACTTTTCGAAAATCTGCTACTAATTCCTTAAATGCTGATCTTCAGGTAATTCTCCAGTGGGGCAAAGACAACTTAGTTGATTTCACCCCTTCTAAAACTCAGTCTTGTCTTATATCTCGCAAAAAGGATTCTTCTGCTCCTATGGTTATCTTTAGTGACACTCCGATTTCTAGGCAAAATGATATATATGTCTTTTGGGGATTACCCTGACTTCTAATCTCTCTTGGCACAAGCACATTACAAATATTGCTTCCTCTGCATCTAAAAAACTTGGTTTTCTCTTTCGCTCTCGGCGTTACTTTTCTTCCAAACAGCTGCTCACTCTGTATAAATCGCAAATCCGCCCTGCCATGGAATATTGTTCCCACATCTGGGGTGGTGCCCCCAAAACCTCTCTCAGGCTTCTTGATTCCATTCAGAAGAGGGCAGTTAGGTTAATTAATGATTCATCTCTAACAGAGTCTCTCCACTCGCTTTCTCATAGACGTACTGTTTCTGCTGCATGCCTCTTCTACAGATACTTCCATGGGCACTGTTTTTCTGAATTGGCTTCTATAACTCCCACTCTGTCTTTCAAAACAGTCCGAACACGTCCCGCCACCAGCCAACGTCCATTTGCTGTCCAACTTCAAACCCACAGAACCAACTTTTTATCTGCCTCATTTATTCATTCAACTGCCGTTTTCTGGAATAACCTTCCTTCATACGTATTTCCTGAAAATTACAACCTACAGAAGTTCAAGTCCAATGCCAACAAATATCTTCTTTCGTATTCTCAACCTCCAACCCAAGCACGGTATTAAATACTATAGGTTCTAATACCTCTCGTGTTTGGGGGGTTCACATAAAAAAAAGAAAAAATTACAATCGCCCCTTGTACTACTTTTTTATACAAAAGCTTAATTTTTTGTACATATGCTTATATAAATACGTGTAAACTCCAGAAGGATTTGCGCGCGTTTAAGTATCTCCCCCTATCTGATTTTAACCTGTCCCAATCACGGTGTTATTCTTTAAACTCACTCTTCTTCCTTTGGTGGGAAAAACAATATTTTTCCCACACAACGAAACCCTTTCATCTTTTTCCTCAAAATCACCTGTTCACAATACCTTTGAACTGTTACATGCCGACACTCTTTCCCAAAATGCACCAAGTTTCGCATCCGCAAGTAGCGGTGTAATAGAGGAAATGAACTATTTTTCAGAAGCTTTTAATATTAACCCTTCCGCACTTGCCATACCATTGTTCACCATATCACTTAATTGCACTAGCAGGCCGAATGTAACTAATGGAAATATTTCGTTAATGATGTTTTCGTTATTCCTTAAGTGCTTTATTTCCACAAACCCTATACCTACTAAGAGAAATATATTTGTAACATTTTATATCTTACGGTTTCATGGTATTCATGTTTCCGTTGCATTTGTACTGTATATAACAATTCCTCACTCGCAAATTCAGCAGTATTAATGATTTATTAGTGTCGATTTTGTGTGAATAAATCATGAATAATTTTTTTTTTTAAATTACTACCCAAAAACCGGTATTTTTGTACCTCTATTGGGATTTGAATACCGCTAAAAAAAATTACCAGGATTCCGGAATTTCAGTATTGTAAGCCCTACTTAGACGCGTGATAGAGAAGAAAAATGCGCGGCGAGCATATAAAACGACACATAAGCCTTTGGCAGGTATAAGCTAATCTATGATCAAGTCACAAAAGAGGTTAGGCAGGCGAAGGCAAATTGCGAGAAATCTTTCGCAAAGGATTCTAAGAAAAACAGCAAACTGCAATTAGGATTCTAAGAAAAACGGCAGTCTACGTATATAAACTCTAAAAGGAAGGAGATAAATCTAATTGGTCCACTTGACATCGATGTTTCGACTGTTGATGATCCTGCTCAGATAGCAAACAAATTGAATCAGTATTTTGCATCTACATTCACACATTAAGGTTTGAAAATGCCACAAGGTTATCAAATTGTTGCGTGGTGCTTAATGATTTTGTAATAACTGAGAGCAGAATGAAAGAGAAATTGTTGAAGTTAAACATAAGAAAGGCACCTGGGTGGATGGGATCTATCCAGTTATATTAAAGGAGGCGGCAAAGCAACTAAGCAAACCCTTAGCCATGATCATGACAGCATCCTTGAACTCAGAGGAGGTCCCCACGAACTGGAGATGTGCAAATGTATCCTCAATTCACCAAGGGGGATCGAAGGATGACACGAGTAATTACAGACCAGTTAGTTTATCTTCTGTTTCGGGTAAAATAATGGAGTCACTGGTTAAAGATGCATTGCATGATCATCTAGACAAGACTACAGCAATAATTGAGACACAGCATGGGTTTCTTAAGGTCTCGTCTTTCATAGGATATTATGATGTGGTTACAAAGGAACTTGATGCAAAAAATAATTTTGATATCATATACTTGGATTTCAGGAAAGCTTTTGACACTCTACATGGAAGACTATTGTACAAATTGGAGCAGAATGGTTTTAACGGTAAGTTTCTACAATGGATAAAAGGGTGGTTGAGTGGGAGAAGACAGAGTGGTTATCAATGGGCACTGGTCTTCATGAAGTAATGTTATTAGTGGAGTCCCGCAGGGTTTGGTGTTGGGCCCATTGTTGTTTTTGGTATTTATCAATGAATTAGTGACGGTATATCAGGGTTAATGTCTAAATTTGCAGATGATACAAAGGTTGGCAGGGTTGTTAATGACAGTAATGGCAGTGTGCTGCTGCAACAGGATCTATAAAATTTCGGCAGATGGGCTGAGAAGTGGCAACAGAAGTTTAACCTTGACAAATGCAAAGTACTGCATATGGCTAGAAATAACCGCAGAGACACGTACCAACTGTGAGGTACTACGTTTAGGGTGGTAGAAAATGAAAAGGACCTGTGAGTAATTATGCAGTTAGATATGAAGTTTCTGAGCAATGCAGACAGGCTGCCAGGGCAGGTCATGGGGTTTGTCAATGATATATCGGAGTTTTGCTAGCAGGGAAAAGGAGGTGATTGTCCCTCTGTATAAAACAATGGTCAGGCCATGCCTCTGGTACTGCGTACAGGTCTCTCTTTTTTCCTTTTTGTTAGTTGTTGGCGCACCAGCTTCTGTGGCCGTAATGCTCCTCCCAAAGTTTTTGCATTTCACTCTGATCTAAGCGCAAGCCTGGATTGGAACCCACGACCTTTCGGTTGCCAGGCAGGCACTTTACCCACCTGGCTAGCCTGGTCGGCCGTACAGATCTGGAGTTCTCATTTTATGAACGATGTAGATTTGCTTGAGCCTGTACAGAGAAGGGCAATAACATTGGTGAGGGAATGAAGGGGTACTCTTACCAAGATCGGCCTCAGTTGTGCAAATTGCAGTGGTTGTAGACTAGGCACCTGCGAGGTGATCTGATTGAGGTTTAGAAAGCCTTGAATGTGTTGAACATGCTGAATTCTGCTAGGATTCTACCACTTGTTCAGATTACGAATTTAAGGGCGCATAAATTCAAATTGAGTAAAGGCAGCCGTAGAATAGATGTGCGGAAATTGGCCTTTAGCCACAGGGCGGTTAACTGCTGGAAGAAACTATCGTCTGTCGTTGTGAAAGTTTATAATATAAATAAATTCAAAGAGGAACTGTACAAACATTTAGAGGGAATAGTTGTGTGAATTTTTTTTTTTTTTTTTTTTTTTTGGCTGATGATATATTAGCATTCGCATTAGCATTAGCATTAGTAGAGGCATTTGATGCAAGAAAGCAAGCTTATGCAGCATCAGCCAAAAAAAACAAAAAAACAACAACTTCCACTTCACTCCTCTGTTCGTTCAAAATACCTGTCCAGCTGAGCCTTAAACTTATTTAGGCTATCAACCTCCACCACAAGGGATGGAAGTCTGTTCCACCAACCAACCACCCGCTGGCTAAAGGCAAATTTCCGCACGTCTATCCTACATCTGTCTTTCCTCAATTTCAATTTATGCCCTCTCAGGTGATTTTTCTGAGCTAGAGGAAGAATCCAATCAGCATTGAGCATGCTTAAACCATTCAAGGCTTTATACACCTCTATCAGATCAGCTCGCTGGTGCCTAGTCTCCAGACACTGTAATTTGCAAAACTTATGCCTTTCTTCGTAAGAGCACCCCTTTGTTCCATTCACTAATCTTGTTGCCCTTCTCTGTACTCGTCTCCAGCAGCTCTACATCCTTCTTCGAATGAGGCCTCCAGACCTGTATACAGTACTCTAGGTGTGGCCTGACCATTGCCTTATCCAAAGGAATAATCACCTCCTTATCCCTGCTGGAAAAATTCCTGTATATCATTGACAATACTCCATGAGCTACTCTTGCAGCCCGTCTGCACTGCTCAGAGAACTTCATATCTGCCTGCACAACCACCCCCAAGTCCCTTTCATTCTTTACCACTGTCCGTGTAGTACCACAGAGTTGATACTTTGCTCTGGGGTTGCTGTTTCCCATGTGTAGTACTTTACATTTGTCAATGTTAAACTTCATTTGCCACCTCTCAGCCCATCTACTCAACCTTTCCAGATCCTGTTGCAGCAGCATAGTGTCAGTAGTGTCCTTGACAACCCTGCCGACCTTCGTATCATCTGCAAACTTGGACATTAAGCTTGATATACCATCATCAATATCATTTATAAATACAGAAAACAATAATGGACCCAACACTGAGCCCTGAGGGACTCCACTAATAACATTAGTCCACGATGAACAGTGTCTATTGATTACCACTCTCTGTCTTCTCCCCCTCAACCACCCCTTTATCCATAGCAGCAATTTGCCTCCAATGTCACACTGCTCCAATTTGTGTAGCAGTCTTTCATGTGCAACAGTATCAAAAGCCTTTCTAAGATCCAAGTATATAATATCAAAGTTATTCCCTGCATTCAGTTCTTTTGTGACTGCATCATAGTATCCAATCATGTTGGTCAGGCAAGACCTCCCCTTAACAAAACCATGCTGTGTCTCAGCTATGACTGAAGTCTTGTCTAAATGATCCTGCAGTGCTTCTTTAACCAGTGCCTCCATTAATTTTCCTGGAATAGAAGGTAAGCTCACAGGTCTATAATTACTTGTGTCAGCCTTTGATCCTCCTTTGTGAATTGGGGTCACATTTGCACATTTCCAGTCTATGGGTACCTCCCCTGAGTCCAAGGAAGCTCTCATAATTATGGCTAAGGGTTTGCTTACTTCCTTTGCTGCCTCCTTTAATATAACTGGATAGATCCCATCCACCCCGGGTGCCTTTCTTGTGTTTATCTTCAACAGTTTCTCCTCCACTTTACTCCCAGTTATTTCAAGATTCTGTAGCTTACTGCTAGAGTTGAATACACCTCTGGCATTCCCCTTGCTGAATAACTCCTCATGTGTGAATGTCGATGCAAAATATTCATTTAGTTTGTTAGCTACCTGAGCAGGATCATCAACAGTTGACCCAACAATATCAAGTGGACCAATCTGATTCATCCCCTTCCTTCTAGAGTTTACACAAGTAAAGAACCCTTTGCTGTTTTTCTTTGCATCCCTTGCCAAGGATTTCTCGTAATCTGCCTTCGCCTGCCTAACCTCTTTTGTAACTTGCATATTAACTTGTATCTATCATAGGCTTCTGTGTCATTTGTTAATTTGTAAGTATCTCATGCATTTTTCTTCTCTGCCATATGCCTCATTAGTTCATCTGACATCCATTTTGGCCTAAACCTTGAACAATATTTCTTAATTGGTATGTAAAGCCTAGTAGCTTCCAAGATAAGTTCTTTGAATGCTTCCCATTTTGAATTTGCTGTTGGTAACATCATCAGTTGGTCCCACTGTATAGAATTTAAATACTGTCTCAGTCCATCGTAGTCGCCTTTACGGAAGCAATAGCCCTTCCCTTTACCCCTAATGGTAGTTACCTCTTTGAGTAAATCCCACTTCAGCACATTGTGATCACTGCCACCTAGTGGTTCATTTATTTGCAGATTCCTAATGTATGAAGAATCACTGCTGATAATCAAATCAAGAGTATTACTCCCTCTAGTTGCCTCCCGAACATGCTGATGTAGAAAGCAATCATCCAATAAATCCACAAAAGCCCTGCTAGTGTGTGAGTAACCAGCCCCCAAATTCCAGTCAACATCTGGGAAATTAAAATCTCTAATTATAAGCCTCTCTGATTTACTGGCCCAATCTATTTCCCTGTACAGTTCCTTATTATACTCATCAGAGTCATTAGGCCTATAGCACACTCCTACTCTCAATTTTGATCTCCCAATGCTTATGTCACACCAAACTGACTCAACACTGCACTGTCCGGCGATGTCGACTGGCTTCACTTCCTTGGTTTGTATGTGTTTCTTAACTAACAGCATAACCCCTCCCCCCTTCCTATCCTGTCTTTCCTTTCTGTAGACGTTGTACTCCCCAAATTCCAGTTCTGCATTCCTTATATCTGTGCGACACCACGTCTCTGATATCCCAACAATATCTGCCTTTGATGTTTTGAGCAATACTTCAAATTCATGAAATTTATTTACTAAACTCCTAGCATTGGTGTACACGCAAGTATACCTGCACCTGTTTCTATTCTTAGCTACCCTAACACAACCCATGTGTTTATTTGTACCGCAATGGCTCCCAGCAGTCTCTGAAATACCATGCATCTTGTTTTTCAGGCTTCTGCTCATTCTAATAGAAGCAGTGCAAGAATCTCTTTCACCTCTGTCAATGGCTACTGTCAATCTATTGGTCTTTATCTCCCCCCAAGCTAGCAGTTTTCCGACCCACCTAACACTGCCTCGATAGCATCAGCAAATATTCTTGCACTCTTTCTATTTACGTGTATCCCATCCCTGTAGAAGCAATCTCTCCTGTTAACAAGTACAGTCCAGGCTGAAAAAATTCTACCCCTTGAGCCTTGCACAATCTTTCCAGGGCCGAATTGATCGACAAGGCTCTCATCATATACTCCCTCCTATCATGTCTGGGCAGAATTTCAGACACTTTCAATTTCAACCCTAATTCTCGGCTTTTGTTCAACAGTGACCTGTACTTGTTAAGTAATTCTGCCGGTCTCCTACTCTTAATATTATTAGCATTAGCATTAGTAGAGGCATTTGATGCAAGAAAGGAAGCTTATGCAGCATCAGCCAAAAAAAAAAAAAAAAAAAAAAAACCATTTCCACTTCACCCCTCTGTTCGTTCAAAATACCTGTCCAGCTGAGCCTTAAACTTATTTAGGCTATCAACCTCCACCACAAGGGATGGAAGTCTGTTCCACCAACCAACCACCCGCTGGCTAAAGGCAAATTTCCGCACGTCTATCCTACATCTGTCTTTCCTCAATTTGAATTTATGCCCTCTCAGGTGATTATTCTGAGCTAGAGGAAGAATCCCATCAGCATTGAGCATGCTTAAACCATTCAAGGCTTTATACACCTCTATCAGATCACCTTGCTGGTGCCTAGTCTCCAGACACTGTAATTTGCAAAACAACGTGTACGTTGTTTAGTGCCAACGTGTACAACTATATCACCTTTTGTGCCCTTAAAAGATGATATTCGCTCTACAACGTCATCAACCTTTGCCCCTGGCAGACATACCCTGGTCCTGTTCCACCTGTCTTTTTTACAAAGCATGTTCCCCGTTTCCCTGACAATAGAGTCACCAACAACTACTAGTTCCTTCGGGACCAGCGCATTCTGCCTTGGGGGTTGTCTCTGTGTCACAAGCATATAAGCTCATATGCTTGTTTTCTCTCATTGCAAACCTCTATTAATAATACTACAGTGCTAGATTGCATTTTAGCCAAAATGGCTAACACAGTGATTGTGAACATATTTTTGCTCCTTTTGGGTATACATAGTTTTGAATCTCATTGAGATGGCTTTCATAACGACTAACCGACTAATATAACGGCGGTCATGTTATTTTGTGTTTAGTGTAGGTTTCTGGGCTTTATGTCCTGCAAATGCGAGTGAGTTATTCTTCTGGAAACACGAGTAAATCCAATGAATACACCAACCTATTGACATAATATTTGACATGTCCGTGCAGTAGCACAGAGTAATCCTCCCCCTCTTCCCCACACTGGGTAGAAAACCCCGAATCCAAATCCCATCGATGACGCGAGGAATTTTAATGGGCCTTTTTTAACTCCGTGGCTGAGTTAGTCAGTCGGTCTTTGGCGCTGATAGCAAGTTCCCCTCTCCCCATAAACTGTCGTTTTTCATCCAGTGCGAATCGACCAGAGAACAGAGGCATTTACAGACATAAATACGGTCTTATTTTTATTATCATTATGATTAGCCATATGGTGCAAGAAAGCCTGAGGCTTATGCTGCACCAGTCAAAAAAAAAAAAAAAATCAATCTAAATACCCAGAGAGAGAGAGAGAGAGAGAGAGAGAGAGGGAGAGAGAGAGAGAGAGAGAGAGAGAGAGAGAGAGAGAGAGAGAATCACCAAAAAAGAGAAGAATAATGATATCCAGCTCAGGACCCTGGGTGTGCCAAGCCCATACTTACCAGATGTGCGCCCCTGCTTCTAGAAAGCTGAATTAATGTTAGAGGGCTCACACCGAAATCCTGTGTCTCTTGGCTTCTGGTATAAATTTGTAAAATAATACATAATTTAGAAAGATGAGCATAACATAAATACATATTATGTAGATATTTTTTGTATGTTATCTTTTCTTTACAGCAAGGCCATGCCGAGCCATTTTAGTACCCAAGTCAAAATGAAAATTGCGCCCTACTGTAAAGAAAGATTAAATTGGCAACTATTTAATCTTTCTTTTGGCTACCCTTTCATCTTGTACTCTGAGGTGAGAGCCTCGGCACGTTTCTGCTTTACAGTATCCACTCCGTATGCGAAATTCGAGGCGATTTTTCCATGAAGATGGCGAAGGTGAAACTTGCTAGACTAGTAAACGTGGGATGAGCACTTCCCCATAAATCAACAGGCATTCTATAAGCTGCTTGTGGTTCTCGGATATGAGGGTACATATTCACACATTACGAGAACTCAGCAAAAAACTCACGATATGTGATAATGAAATTTTTATTTACAAGGAGTGTCAGCTAGCTAGGTATTATAAGAAGTGTTAGCTAGCGAGCGGTAGCTAGGTATTCTGCTCTCAGGGAAAAATAAAATTTTTGTTTGCTCTATAAATAAATATTACATATCAACAAAGCATAAATAATTTTTCTCCTGAGAGCGGACTCTTTACTCCTTAGAGCAGGTCCCACATGGCTCCCCCCCTTACCCCCTCTCCCCACGGCAGCGCAGCTGATTGAATCTTATGTAATCACCCCCCCCTTACCCCCTCTCCCCACGGCAGCGCAGCTGATTGAATCTTATGTAATCAATTAATTACGTGTAACTCTTAATATAATAATAAATAATAAAATAATAATCGACATTTCATGGAGCTTAAGACAAGAATTGACTGCACCTCCGTCTGGAGATGAGAATGGAACGTAGCAAACTATGTATCAAACTATTTCATGCTCATGTTTGTTACTACGCTGTAGTGGATATGTTATTAAAATGAAATTTAATTTTAAAATTACAAATAATCCAATATTGAAAAACTGCACAACGAGGCTATTCTGGGCTATTCGTTCCCATTCAGATATTTATTTTTTACGTATAATTTTCTATTTAAAAAAAAACAAAAACCCAGCTGCTTGACATCCACGTGGTAAGTTCAGAGGTGTCAGCGAATCATAGCGTGTTGACAGTGGAGGTTAGTTGGTATTAAAATTTTTAGTAGCAAAGACAATTGAAATGAAATTTTTTTTTCTTGTACTTCATTACATTCCAGAGCACATGTTTCATATATTTGTGAGATATAAAGTTTGTGCACCGAAGTCTAACGGTTATGAAAAATTAAAAAGTGATCATTTGATTTCATGAGTGAGTAACAATACCCAATATGTCATTTTTGAGTGATAAAGTTGGGACTTGTATGTTAGATGTATATTGTCATATTTCAGGAAAACATACGTCTTCATATTGATTGATACGTATAAGCATGCTTGGTTGTTTAACAGGGAGAGTAACGCAAAATATTCAGCATTATTTCATGTGATCTTATTTTTAATTGGTGAATAATGCACACATATGACGCACTACAATCTGTGGCCAAAAACCACACTGTGCTACACCACCTGCTTGTGTACAGACTTGTGTAGTCGTTGCCGAAACGTATGGGAAAGCAAGGGAGATTCGATCAAACGATCGAGAAGAGGTAGCAACATGAAAATTGTTTTATTTAAATAATTCGTAAATATAACATGTAAGAACATGCTGTTTGAGTATTCTTTGGGGAGAATAATTATTATAATTAACCGGTTGTTTTGTTTGGACCTTACATTTGCACAGACTGCACTTATCACCCTCTCATTAAAAAAAATAAAAAATGTCCTCTGGATCCAGAGGATAAATCAGTAGGAAAAGATGGGATTAGTGAGGCTGCTTACTTCTCACTTAACACCTCTCCTGAGTATGACTGTAAATGCAGAAGCATAAATCAGTAATTGGTAATATTTCATTTATTTCACTGGCTTTCCAAACGATTTTGGCTTGAGTAAAAGTTGAAGAGCAAAAGGCAGTTTTTTTTTTTTTTTTAATTTGAAACATTTAATTCCATATATTTTCCCAACTTGGGGTCCTCTACAACCAAAAATTTATTAATGATTAATTACATAGTTAAACATATGTACATAATTTAAAATAGTTACATTTTACAGAGGAACAGATGCTGTTTAGAGCACAAGTAACTGTAAAGGAAGAATTAATATGTGATATGGTTGAAGGTGCCTATTGATCAGAAGTTGGGTTCTCTGAGCCACTAGGTAGAGAAAGACATAATTCCATTTATTCGAATAAATTTCTATACATATATGTATAAAAATTTTGTGATATGTTGGTTGGTATACTCCAGATTATGGGTGCACCTCTGGTGACTGGTTTCTTTTGCTTGAATCTGTCACAAATTACAGGCATAAACTAACCTAACCTTTTTTCACTAGCCAAAAATGAAAGTGTATTAAAAAACCCACACTTCTTTTGCTTGAATCTGTTCCGAATTTGGCCATGCCCTCAAAGTGGTGACAAGATATACCCATAATCCACAGTTCAGCCCTTGGTTGAAATGATCATAATTTATTGTATTATCTATCAACCAATTGATAAATAAGTATAAAATAACTTCCTATTATGAATTTATATTAAAAAATTTGTATTACGAATATAAACAAATATCCACTTATAAAATAAGTGAATATTTATTTCCTCAAAGGAATAGAAAATATTGCAAAATTTGTTTAGGATAAATTATCCATAGCCTCAGTTCAACTGTTTGATTTTGCTGCATTCATTTTCTATTATTAAGGTTTTTTATTAAATTAAAATTCTCTGGATCAATATTAAAATATTCTGTTTTTATTAAATTTTCAATTCTAATAAATTCAAAGACTGTATTTTATAAACATGATCCTTCAAGAAGCCGCATGGCTAAAAGTCAGTGATTTAAATCTGGGCTTATAGGTACCATTTAATATCAAAATTTTGGCCAACGAAAGTATTGCCACATGTATTTTTGAAAAGATTAGGTTTAAGTTCTCCCTCGATTAAGAGCTACCCTTGCAGCCTTTTTGCACTGCTCAGACAACTTCATATGTGACTGCGCAATTACCCCTTGGTACCTTTCATTCTCCACTACCCTGAGTGTAGTACAACCCAGTTGATACATTACTCTGGGGTTACTGCTAGCCATATACAGTACTTAACATTTATCAATGTTAAACTTCACTCGCCACCTCTCAGCCCATCTGCCCAACTTTACAAGATCCTATTGCAGTAGCATATTATCATTACTGTCATCAACAACCCTGCTAACCTTCATATTGTCTGCAAACTTAGACATTAACCCTGATATACCCTCATCAATATCATTGATAAATAAAAAAAACAACAATGGGCCCAACACCAAACCCTGGGGAACTCCACTAATAACATTACTTCATGAAGAGCAGTGTCCATTGATAACCACTCCGTCTTCTCCCACTCAACCGCCCTTTTATGCATTGTAACAACTTGCCCTTAAGGCCATACTGCTCCAATTTTTACAGTAGTCTTCCATGCAGTACAAGTAAACACATGGGTTGTGTTAGGGTAGCTAAGAATAGAAACAGGTGCATGTATACTTGCATGTACACCAATGCTAGGAGTTTAGTAAATAAATTTGATGAATTTGATGTATTGCTCAAAACATCAAAGGCAGATATTGTTGGGATATCAGAGATGTGGTGTCACACAGATATAAGGAATTCAGAACTGGAATTTGGGGACTACAAAATCTACAGAAAGGATAGGAAGGGAGGAGGGGTTATGCTATTAGTAAAGAAACACATAAAATCCAAGGAAGTGAAGGCAGTCGACATCGCTGGACAGTGCAGTATCGAGTCAGTTTGGTGTGACATAAGCACTGAGAGATCAAAATTGAGAGTAGGAGTGTGCTATAGGCCTAATGACTCTGATGAGTATAATAAGAAACTGTACAGGGAAATAGAGTGGGCCAGTAAATCAGAGAGTCTTATAATGGGGGATTTTAATTTCCCAGATATTGACTGGAATTTGGGGGCTAGTCACTCACACACTAGCAAGGCTTTGTACTCGTTCCCAAATTCCAGTTCTGCATTCCTTATATTGGATGATTGCTTTCTACATCAGCATGTTCGGGAGTAAACTAGAGGGAGTAATACTCTTGATTTGATTATCCATAGTGATTCTTCATGCATTAAGAATCTGCAGATAAATGAACCACTAGGTGGCATTGATCACAGTGTACTGAAGTGGGATTTACTCAAAGAGGTAACTACCATTAGAGGTAAAGGGAAGGGTTATTGCTTTTGTAAAGGAGACTACGATGGACTGAGACAGTATTTAAATTCTATACAGTGGGACCAACTGATGATGTTATCAACAGCAAATTCAAAATGGGAAGCATTCAAAGAACTTATCTTGGAAGCTATTAGGATTTACATACCAACTGAGAAATATTGTTCAAGGTTTAGGCCTAAGTAGATGTCAGATGAACTAATGAGACACTTTTTTTTTTTTTTTTTGATTTGGTAGTTGTTGGCGCATCGGCTTCTGTGGCCATATTGCACCTCCCAAGGTTTTTGCAGTACTTTGATCCAAGCCCGAGGCGGGAATCGAACCCGCGACCTTTGGGTTGCCGGGCAGTTACTTTACCCACTCGGCTAGCCCGGTCGGCCAATGAGACACATGGCACAGAAGAAAAATGCATGGGATACATATAAATTAACATGTGACACAGAAGCCTATGATAGATATAAGTTGATCTGTAACCAAGTTACAAAGGAGGTTAGGCAGGCGAAGGCAGATTATGAGAAATCTTTGGCAAGGGATGCAAAGAAAAACAGCAAAGAGTTCTTTACTTATGTAAACTCTAGAAGGAAGAGGATGAATCAGATTGGTCCACTTGATATCGATGGGTCAACTGTTGATGATCCTGACCAGGTAGCTAACAAACTAAATGAATATTTTGCATCGACATTCACACATGTGGAGTTATTCAGCTAGGGGAATGCCAGAGATGTATTCAGCTCTGGCAGTAAGCTAGAGAATCTTGTAATAACTGAGAGTAAAGTGGAGGAGAAATTTTTGAAGATAAACACAAGAAAGGCACATGGGGTGGATGGGATCTATCCAGTTATATTAAAGGAGGCAGCAAAGGAAGTAAGAAAACCCTTAGCCATAATTATGAGAGCTTCCTTGGACTTAGGGAAGGTACCCACAGACCGGAGATGTGCAAATGTGACCCCAATTCACAAAGTAGGATCAAAGGCTGACACAAGTAATTATAGACCTGTGAGTTTAACTTCTGTTCCAGGAAAATTAATGGAGGCACTGGTTAAAGAAGCACTGCAGAATGATCTAGACAAGACTTCAGTTATAGCTCGGACACAGCATGGCTTTGTTAAGGGGAAGTCTTGCCCGACCAATTTAATTGGATACTATGATGCAGTCACAAAAGAACTGGATGCAGAAAATAACTTTTATATTATATACTTGGATCTTAGAAAGGCTTTTGATACTGTTTCACATGGAAGACTGCTGCACAAATTGGAGCAGTGTGGCATTGGAGGCAAATTGCTGCTATGGATAAAGGGGTGGTAGAGGGAGAGAAGACTGAGAGTGGTAATCAATGGACACTGCTCATCGTGGACTAATGTTATTAGTGGAGTCCCTCAGGGTTCAGTGTTGGATCCATTATGGTTTTCTGTATTTATAAATGATATTGATGATGGTATATCAAGCTTAATGTCCAAGTTTGCAGACGATACGAAGGTTGGCAGGGTTGTCAAGGACACTACTGACACTATGCTGCTGCAACAGGATCTGGAAAGGTTGAGCAGATGGGCTGAGAGGTGGCAAATGAAGTTTAACATTGACAAATGTAAAGTACTACATATGGGAAACAGCAACCCCAGAGCAATGTATCAACTCTGTGGTACTACAGTGACAGTGGTAGAGATTGAAAGGGACCTGGGGGTGGTTGTGCAGGCTGAAGATGAAGTTCTCTGAGCAGTGCAGATGGGCTGCAAGAGTAGCTCATGGTGTATCGTCAATGATATATAGGTATTTTTCTAGCAGGGATAAGGAGGTGATTATTCCCTTGTATAAGGCAACGATCAGGCCACACGTAGAGTACTGTCTACATGTCTGGAGGCCTCATTTCAAGAAGGATGTAGAGCTGCTGGAATGAGTACAGAGAAGGGCAGCAAGATTAGTGAATTGAACAAAGGGGTGCTCTTACGATGAAAGGCTTAAATTTTGCAAATTACAGTGTCTGGAGACTAGGCACCAGCGAGGTGATCTGATAGAGGTGTATAAAGTCTTGAATGGTTTGAGCATGCTCAATACTGATGGTACTCTTCTTCTTGCTCAGAATAATCACCTGAGAGGGCATAAATTCAAATTGAGGAAAGACAGATGTAGGATAGATGTGCGTAAATTTGCCTTTAGCCAGTGGGTGGTTGGTTGGTGGAACAGACTTCCATCTCTTGTTGTGGAAGTTGATAGCCTAAATAAGTTTAAGGCTCAGCTGGACAGGTATTTCGAATGAACAGAGGGGTGAAGTGGAAGTGGTTTTTTTTTTTTTTTTTTTGGCTGATGCTGCATAAGCTTGCTTTCTTGCATCAAATGCCTCTACTAATGCTAATGTGCCACACTATCAAAAGTTTTCCTAAAATCCAACTATATGATATCAAAATTATTCTTTGCATCCAATTCCTTTGTGATCACATCATAAGGTGCCGTCCTTATGTTTAACTTCGACAATTTCTCCTCCACTTTGCTCTCAGTTTTTACAAAATCACTTAGCTCCCTGTTAGTTTGATAAACGTTTAGCATTCCCCTGCTTGAATAACTCCTCACGTGTGAATGTCGATGCAAAATACTCATTCAGTTTATCAGCTACCTGAGTATGATCATCAATGGTCAAACCATCTGTTAAGTGAACCAATCTGATTCATCCCTTTCCTGCTAGAGGTTACATAAGGAAAGAACTATTTACTTTTTTCTTTGCCTCCTTTGTGAAAGATTTCCTACCCACCTAACACTACCTCGATAGCATCAGCAAATATTCTTGCACCCTTTCTATTTAAGTGTATCCCATCCCTGTAGAAACAATCTCTCCTGTTAACAAGCACAGACCACACAGAAAAATTCTACTCATTAGCTTTCACAAACTCACCAAGGCAAAATTGATCGACAAGGTTTTTATCATATACTCTCTCTTAATTATGACTCAGCAGAATTTTTTGTGTGTCAGAAGAATATTTGCTGATGCTATCAAGGCAGTGTTAGGTGAGTCGGAAAACTGCTAGCTTCGGGGGATACAAGGACTAATAGATTAACAGTAGCCACTGGCAGAGGTGAAAGTTAATTCTTGCATTGCTTCTATTGGAACGAGCAGCAGGCTGGAAAACAAGATGCAGGGTATTTCAGCGACTGATGGGAATCATTACAAGTAAACACCAGGGGCTCTCATCTGGGAAGTATGGCACACTGAGGGTCCTGAGCTGGATATCATCATTCTTCTCTTTCTTGGTGATTCCCTTCCCTTCTACTTCTGACTTTCATTCTATCTCTCTCTCTCTCTCTCAGGGTAATTCATAAATTTTTTTTTTTTTTTGACTGCTGCAGCATAAGCCTCAGGCTTCCTTGCATTATATGGCTTATTAATAATAATAATAATAACACATGGGTTGTATTAGGTTAGCTAAGAATAGGAACAGGTGCATGTATACACCAATGCTAGGAGTTTTGTAAATAAATTTGATGAATTTGAGGTATTTCTCAAAACATCAAAGGCAGATATTGTTGGGATATCAGAGACTTGGTGTCACATAGATATGAGGAATGCAGAACTGGAATTTGGGGAGTACAGTGTGTACAGGAAGGATAGACAGAATAGGAAGTGAGGAGGGGTTATGCCATTAGTTAAGAAACACATAAAAGCCAAGGAAGTGAAGCCAGTCGACATGCTGGACAGTGCAGTGTCAAGTCAGTTTGGTGTGACATAAGCACTGGGAGATCAAAATTGAGAGGAGGAGTGTGTTATAGGCCTAATGACTCTGATGAGTATAATAAGAAATGTACAGGGAAATAGAGTGACCAGAAAATCAGAGAGTCTTATAATGGGGAATTTTAATTTCCCAGGTATTGACTGGAATTTATGGGTTGGTCACTCACACACTAGCAAAGCTTTTGTGGAATTATTGGATGATTGTTTTCTACATTAGCATGTTCAGGAGGCAACTAGAGGGAGTAATACTCTTGATCTGATTATCTGTAGTGATTCTTCATGCATTAAGAATCTGCAGATAAAGGAACCACTAGTTGGCAGTGATCACAGTGTGGTGAAGTGGAATTTACTCAAAGAGGTAACTACCATCAGGGGGCAAAGGGAAAGGGTTTTGTTCTCGTATAGGTGACTACGGTGGTCTGAGACAGTATTTCAATTCTATACGGTGCGACTAACTGATGATGTTAACAACAGCAAATTCAAAATGGGTAGCATTCAAAGAATTTATCTTGGACGCTACTAGGCTTTACATACCAACTAAGAAATATTGTTCAAGCTTTAGGCCTAAATGGATATCAGAGGAACTAATTAGACATATGGGAGAGAAGAAAAATGCTTAGGATACATATAAATTAGTGGGTGACATGGAAGTCTATGATAGTTATAAGTTGGTCTTTAACCAAGTCACAAAGGAGATTAGGCAGGCAAAGGATGCAAAGAAAAACAGCAAAGAGTTCTTTACCTGTGTAAACTGTAGAAGGAAAGCGATGAATCAGATTGGTCCACTGGATATTGATGGTTCAACTGTTGATGATCCTGCTCAGGTGGCTAACAAAGTAAATGAGTATTTTGCATCTAAATCACACATGAGGAGTTATTCAGGGAGGGGAATGCCAGAGGTGAATTAAACTCTAGCAGTGAGCTAGATGATTTTGTAATAACTGAGAGGAAAGTGGAGGAGAAATTGTTGAAGATAAACATAAAAAAGGCACCTGGGGTGGATGGGATCTATCGAGTTATATTGAAGGAGGCAGCAAAGGAAGTAAGGAAACCCTTAGCCATAATTATGAGAGCTTCTTTGGACTCAGGGGAGGTACCCATGGACTGGAGATGTGCAAATGTGACCCCAGTTCACAAAGAAGGATCAAAGGGCAACAAGTAATTATAGACCTGTTAGTTTAACTTCTGTTCCAGGAAAATTAATGGAGGCACTGGTTAATGAAGCACTGCAGGATCATCTAGACAAGACTTCAGTTATAGCTCAGACACAGCATAGGTTTGTTAAGGGAAAGTCTTGCCTGACCAATTTAATTGGATACTATGATGTAGTCACAAAGGAACTGGATGCAGGGAATAACTTTGACATCATATATTTGGATCTTAGAAAGGCTTTTGATACTGTTGCACATGGAAGACTGCTGAACAAATTGGAGCAGTGTGGCATTGGAGTAAAATTACTGCTATGGATAAAGGGATGGTTGAGTGGGAGAAGACAGAGTGGTAATCAGTGGACACTGCTCATCGTGGACTAATGTTATTAGTGGAGTCCTTCAGAGTTCAGTGTTGGGCCCATTGTTGTTTTCTGTATTTATAAATGATATTGATGATGGTATATCAAGCTTAATGTCCAAATTTGCAGACAATACGAAGGTTGGCAGAGTTGTTAATGGCACTAATGAGAGTATGCTGCTGCAACAGGATCTAGAAAAGTTGAGCAGATGGGCTGAGAGGTGGCAACTGAAGTTTAACATTGACAAATGTAAAGTACTACATATCGGAAGCTGTATCAACTCTGTGGTACTACACTGACAATGATAGAGAACGAAATAGACCTGGGGCTAATTGTGCAAGCAGATATGAAGTTTTTCAATAAAAAACTTCAATAAACTTTTTCAATAAAGAAACACTAAAAATCATAGTATAAGATATGAAGTTTTCTGAACAGTGCAGACGGTCCAAAAGTAGCTCATGGTGTCTTGTCAATGATATATAGGAATTTTTCTAGCAGGGCTAAGGAGGTGATTATCCCCTTGTAATGGTCAGGCCACACCTTATGGCCTGACCATCGCCACATTTTAAGAAGGATGTAGAGCTGTTGGAACGAGTACAGAGAAGGGCAACCAGATTAGTGTATGGAACAAAGGGTTGCTCTTACAAAGAAAGGCTTAAATTTTGCAGATTATAGTGTCTGGAGACTAGGCACTTGCGAGGTGATCTGATTGAAGTTTATAAAGCCTTGAATGGTTTGAGCATGCCCAATGCAGATGGGATTCTTCCTCTTGCTCAAAATGATCACCTGAGAGGTGATTATTCTGAGTAGCCAGTGGGTAGTTGGTTGGTGGAACAGACTTTCATCCTTTGTTGTGGAAGTTGATAGCCTAAATAAATTTAAGGTTGAGCTGGACAGGTATTTGGAATGAACGGAGGAGTGAAATGGGAGCATTTTTTTTTTTTTTTTGGCTAATGCTGTATAAGCTTGCTGTCTTGCATCATATGTCTCTACTAATGCTATTGGCAGATACTTTCAAATTTAACCATAACACAACTTTTTTTTTTCAACATTGACCTTTACTTTTTTTATTATTATTAGCCATGTGGTGTAAGGAAGCCTGAGGCTTATGCTACACCAGGCAAAATTAAATTCCCGAGCTACCCAGAGAGAGAGAGAGAGAGAGAGAGAGAGAGAGAGAGAGAGTGTGTGTGTGTGTGTGTGTGTGTAGAAAGGAATCACCAAGAAAAAGAAGAATGATGATATCCAGCTCAGGACCCTAGATGTGCCAAGCCTGTACTCACCAAATGTGTGAGCCCTGGGGTGGCAGCTGTTAAGTAAGTCTGTAGATCTCCTACTCTTAATGTCATTAGGTCCAACGTGTACAACAGTATCACCCTTTGTGTCCTTAAAAGATATCTGCTCTACAACGTCATCAACTTTTGCCCCTGGCAAGCATACCCTGGTCCTATTCCACGTATCCTTTTTGTACAATATATTTCCTATCTCCCTGACAATAGAGTGACTGACAATAACTAGCTCCCGTGGGACCAGCGCATTCTACTCTGAAGGTTGCCGCTGTGTTGCCTGATGATCAAGCGCAAAATGATTCATGTAAACGTAATGGATTGTAAACGACTATCTTGATATGTAAGGCTGATGGTACCATAAGTACAGTATTACTGGAGTGTAAGTATTCATAGTTATATAGTTATGTTTACTTAATGTTCATTTAATTTTTTAATCTTATTAACTAAATTACAACTAATTAAAATTATTTAAAATTGTGCCTAATCTGTGGTTATAATGAACTTGAAAGGTACATTTTAGTTGAAAGAGGTATAGACTATAACAAATTAACATTACATGTAATCTTCATACTTATTAATTCTGACTTTTGAAGAGTATCACTCCATTTAGTACTCAAGCCCTTTAGTGGTTTCAGAAGTTGAAAATTTTAAAATGAGTCTTTTGTGCCTTGATATTGTAACTGGTGATGAACCAACATTTGAAATGTTTTCAGTAATGCCTTGTAGTTTTTAGTTTTCTCTGTTTGCCTGACGATCTACGATCATTGTGCTAAGTTAACACAACTCTTCAGTTTTCTCCACTGCATGATGCTTATGTTTTGGAGCAACTTTTGGAGGATGTTGGAAATAATTTTTAATTATAAACATGAAACAATGAACTTACAGCAGCTACAGTGGCAACTGTTTATTAGCACTGCTAGCTCACAGTGAACTATACTATAGAAGTTGGGGGAAATTGCAAAGTCAATCAACTCTAGCTGATGCTAACAGTTTTAAGTTTTTTATGGGTGATTGAATATAGCGTTATAATGGGACAATAAGAAAATGTGCTGGTTTTTTATTGATCTTACTAGATATTTGGGAATCAGATAAAATGTAGAAAATTTCATTGGTGCTTTCTTAATCCTTTCAAAACTTGTAATATGTAGTGATGTTAAAACTAATAGTTTATACTGGCAGCGTAAATTATTATATTATATTATATTTTATATTTATTATAATTATTATATTTATTATAGATTGTAAGTTATACATTATTGCCTTGTCTTAACATTTTTAATCAGTAGAAATATATGTGTGCAAATTTTTAGGGGAATCTTTGAATAAGATGAAAAAATCTAGTGAATTTGAACATGGGCAATGTCGAAATGCACGATTTTGAACCTGTGCGAGAAGATGAGAGAAAAGAACTCGATCTCAGCTTTAAAGTTGATTATAAAGCATATTGCAAAGTAAGTATTCTATGTATAATCCTTAATGACATTTTATTGATCTGAATAGTGAAATTAACTGAGGATGCTCTGCAACTGTTATTTCCATGGTATGTTTTGAATACTATTTGTAGTCACAAGTATTAGTATTAGAATTTGCAAAATAATGCAAGGGAGCAAAGTTTATATATATATACATACAGCATCAGCCAAAAAAAAAAAAAAAAAAAAAAAAAAATCTGAAGAAAATCAGATTGTGAATGTGTAATGACAGGAATCAGTATATGCTATTGGAGCAAGATAGAGAAATAGGCAGATGAGCTGACAGTTGGAAATTTAGATTTAAACTTTGATAAATGCAAGGTACTGATATCTATACTTGGGTAGCAGAAATCTGAGAATAGCATAACAGCTGGGCAGTAGCACAATTGAAGTGGTGCAGAACAAAAAAGACCTAGGGATAATTGAACAGTCCAGCAGAAAGTTCCTGACCAGTGCAGACAGCCTGCTGGGACAGATTGTGGAGGTTCTGTCAGTGATACTAGAAATTTTACTAGGAGGTTAAAAGTAAAAGATAATTTTACTTTTGTAGAAGATAATGGTTAGGCTGCATGTTGAGTACTGCATACAGGTCTAGAAGCCTCATTTTAGGAAAGATGTGAATCTCTTGGAACTGAAAAGAAGTAACAAATAGGGACATAAAAGTTTTCTCTTAGCAGAAAAGAGTTGAATTTTTTTGAATTAAATTTCAGCATCTACAAGGTTCCACAGGAAAAGGAGGTGATTATTCCATTATATAACACAACTATTAAGCTGTGTCTTCAATATTGCTTAGAAGTCTGGAAGACTCATTTTAGGAAGGATTTAGATTTGTTGGAACATATGCAGATAAGAGCAACAAGATTATTTGTGAGTACAGAAAGGTACTCTTACCAAAAAAGACTCAAGTTCTGTAAATTTCAGCATCTAAAAACTATGCATTTGCAAAGGACAATGTTTAAGGCTTTAGATGGATTGAGTAAAAACTAAATTCTGATGGTATCCTTACTCTTTTTCATACTGCATATAAGAGAACATAAATTTAAATTGAAAAAGGATGGTCGCAAGATGTGTAAAAATTTGCTTACAGCCAGAGTGATTGTTGTTAGCACAAACTTCTATCTAGTGTTGTGGAATTGTTTAGAAAACTGAATAAATTTAATGGCTAAGACTGTAGAGTGCCATCATCATTTAGTTTATTTAACTCTTCATTTAGATCACCGCACAGATTCCTGATTTCCAGAAACTGCAATTATGGAACACAAATTGTTTTGATAAGAATATCCTTTTTTTTGCTATTGAATTTAGTTAGTAGTGGCAAATGAAAGCAAGCTTATACAGAATCAGCCAAAAAAAAAAACCTTCCCTTATCACCTATCCATCCCTTCAAATTGATTTTCTAGTTCTTTCTTGAATTTATTCAATCGAAGCAGCTTTCCTTGGAAGCCACTAAATGGAACGTTATTATTTAAACATTATTGTTTTTTGTAACTTTTGATTTAAAATTAGTAGTATAGTTATTATTTGGGATTCTCTGATTACGTTGGTAAATTTGTTTGTTACTTGTCCTCTGAATTTGCTTAAGAAACCACAGTCAACATTTATAGTTTATAGGCAATTTTCTACATAGTTTTGTAACAGTCAATCAATAACTATAAACAATGAAAATGTCTAAGAAATGTCTTAAATATGCAATTTTTATCACATAACGTAATCTAAAAGAGCACAGGTTGTACTACCATTAAATAAGCATGATTAGCATAGCTTTATTCTTTTCAAACTCTTAGTTTTGGTGTATTGTTTTTAAATTAAATTGACTAAAATACCTCACACTAGAGCAGCAAAGCAAAGACTCAAAGTAGTGGGAATGCTTTAGTTCGAGGGAAGAATTTCCAAAGGCAGTTCTTTGAATCAGGATTATATCAAGTGTGTTATTCTGTTTTTGCAAAACTACCTGCAGCAGAACATGAGACAGTCATAGGGATGCCTTTGAGTGTGTTCATTGAAAACAGCATGAGGAAGTTAAGTGCAACTCAGCATCCTGATGAGATTATATGAGGGCTAGAAGAGTAGGGTTGATGATCTTGAAGGATTAAAAGAGAGGGACTCATCAAGCATGCATCCACCCAGCCCAATGCTTGAGCCTATGCCCCAGCATCAGACAACACAGAAACATTGAGTCAGTTTGATGTGGCATAAGCATTGGGTAAACAAAAATGAGGGTAGGGGTGTGTTATAGGCCAAGACAATTGCCTTGGTCTGCCATTGACAGACTTGGGTAATCTTGAAATTTTATTTAAAAATAAAATCCATTCTTGGTTTTTATTTGTTGAAAATAGATTAACTTTTTTATTCAATACTGGTATTGACTTAACACTGATGTAATTTACTTAATTGGAATTTGGGCGAATCCTGAGAATAACAAAGAGAGACTGACATTGTGGCGATGCACCCTTCACAGACAAGGATCAAATCGGCACTGCTCGCTCTGCAGTTCCTTTGACCCGTTTTGTCACCTCCTCTAAAAAAATTTGTACAGTAGAACCCAATTAATCCGGACTTGACAGGACCACACTTGGTCCGGATTAGTGAAAGTCTGGATTAATTGGAAGCTATTTTTAACGTACCAGTTTTTATTTAAAGTTACTAAATGAAAAATTTTTAACTAAATTGGTTTTTATATTAAATTAATAAAACAATATTTTAAAGTAAAAATTATAAAAAGAATAAAGAACTTGGTAAATAAACAAAATACTGTACAAAGCAATAAAGTTTTAACGTAGAACATTATATTACATAAAATTAAACACAAAAAAAAATATTACAATACAAAACAAAACTATTTTCAGGAAATTTACTTGAAATAATTCTCATTGTTTTTTGCTTTAATTTTGAAACTCACTCTCAAAATTAACGTGTGTACATGTGGACAATGCTAGCTGCAGCTGTCAACTGTGAATAGGCCAGCACTCGAAATTACCATACGATTGTCTCCTACCACACCACATGGTCCAGTCGCATTTCTGGAGGTCACAACCATAAAACAATAAAAACAATTAGTAGTCCCCTGTTTATTAAGCTTTTCTGTTAGTGCAATCTATGATAAACCTATTGTAAACACTATCTTATTTAATTTGCAAGAATACCACAAGCTGGAATTCTGTGGGTTTTTATGTTATTATGGTGAAATGTGTTTCCCCTTCCATGAAATCATCAATCATATCAAAAACATAAATAAATTTTCAGAATGTTCTCTTCATTCCTATTTTTTAAGTTTCGTAACTCGTTACTCTGTTCTCACTTGCGCGTATCATGTTAGTTGCAATTTATGCATGCAGTGTTCTTTGTTATTGATTGCTTATCTTTTTTATTATTTT
This sequence comes from Mastigoproctus giganteus, assembly GCF_048544385.1. Classification (NCBI taxonomy): domain Eukaryota; kingdom Metazoa; phylum Arthropoda; class Arachnida; order Uropygi; family Thelyphonidae; genus Mastigoproctus; species Mastigoproctus giganteus. Next base: position 74,133,364 of record NC_143587.1, on the reverse strand, counting down.
AAATTTTAAACCCCTCCCAAATCTCAGTGAACAGAAATTTTTTTTTTTTTTTTTTTTCGATAGTTAGAATTTTTCCCCTGACTGAAAATGCAGTCTGGATTAACAGAAAGTCCGGATTATCTAGGTCCCGATTAACAGGGTTTTACTGTATTGGCAACCCACTGACCAGGCATTGACTCAACCAACCACTGGGAGCAAAATGTGGAACTATCTAGTACACAGTTCTGCCTACAGTTAAACTTCAAAGTTGAAAACTGTTTTGTGTTTTTATTTGTTTATTATTGAAGTGATTATTGGAAATAGTTTTTTTCTCATGGACCAAAGGCCTTAGGCTATGGTTGGGCCTGTATGGCCTGTTCTCTGTTCTCTGTTTAATAGAAAAGACAGAGATAGAATAGATGTGCGGAAATTTGCCTTTAGCCAGCGGGTGGTCAATTGCTGGAACAATTAACCCCATCTTCCTGACTCTATTGTCAGGGAGACTGGGAATATATTGTGTAAAAAGGATAGATGGAACAGGACCAGGGTATGTCTGCAGGGGCAAAAGTTGATGACGTTGTAAAGCATATATCATCTTTTAAGGGCACAAAAGGTGATATTGTTGTACACGTTGGCACCAATGACATTAAGAGTAGGAGATCTGCAGATTTACTTAACAAGTACAGGTCAATGTTGCAAAAAAGTCGTGAGTCAGAGTTAAATTTGAAAGTGTCTGCAATTCTGCCCAGACACGATAGGAGGGAATACATGATGAGAGCCTTGTCAATCAATTCGGCCCTGGAAAGATTGTGCAAGGCTCGAGGGGTAGAATTTTTTTCAGCATGGTCTGTGCTTGTTAACAGGAGAGACTGCTTCTACAGGGATGGGATACACTTAAATAGAAAGGGTGCAAGAATATTTGCTGACGCTATCGAGGCAGTGTTAGGTGGGTCGGAAAACTGCTAGCTTAGCATGGATTCACAGACTAAAAGGTTAAAAGTAGCCGCAGGCAGAGGTGAAGGTGATTCTTGCACAACTTCTATTAGAATAAGTAGTGATCTCGAGTGAGGGGTGCTGGGGGTTTCAGGGACTGATGGCAGTCATCGTGAAACAGGTGGGTATATGGGATGTGTTAGGGTAACTAATGATAAGAATAGGTTCATGTATACTTGCATGTATACCAATGCTAGAAGTATAGTAAATAAATTTGATGAATTTGAAGTGCTGGTCAAGACATCAAAGGCGGATATTGTTGGGATAGCAGAGATGTGGCGTCACACAGATATAAGGAATGCAGAACCGGGAGGCACCTCCGTAGCCAGATGGGAAGGAGCAGCAGTGCATAGCACACGCTTCTTGATTAGACTGGGGTTCGAGCCCGTCACCACCAAATACGGATGATGCGGAAAGGTCAGGGAATGACCACCGCATATCCCGGAGCAATATGGCCTTAGTTGCTAATGCTCCTAAAAACCAAAACAACAACAACAGCAGAACTGGAATTTTGCGAGTACAATGTGTACAGAAAGGATAGGAAGGGAGGAGGTGTTATGCTGTTAATTAAGAAAAACATAAAATCAAAAGATGTGCATCCAGTTGATATAGATGAACAGTGCATTGTTGAGTCAGTTTAGTGTGACATAAGCACTGCGAAAGCAAAAATAAGAGTAGGAGTGTGTTATAGGCCTAATGACTTGAATGAGTACAATGAACAATTGTACAGAGAAATAGAGTGGGCTAGTAAATCAGAATGTCTTATAATGGGTTATTTTAACTTCCCAGATATTGACTGGAACTTGTGGATTGGTCACTCACACACTAGTAGGACTTTTTTAGATTTATTGGATGATTGTTTTCTTTACCAGCATGTTCGAGAGGCAACCAGACAGGGTAATACTCTTGATCTGGTTATCAGCAGTGATAATTCGTGTATTAAGAATTTGCAGATAAAGGAACCACTAGGTGGCAGTGATCACAGCGTACTGATGTGGCATTTACTTAAAGATATAATTACCATCAGAGGTAAAGGAAAGGGTTTTTGCTTCCGTAAAGGTGAGTATAGTGGTCTGAGACAGTTTTTAAATTCTGTACAGTGGGATCAACTGACGATGTTACCAACAGTAAATTCTAAGTGGGAAGCATTCAAGAAATTAATTGTGGATGCTACTAAAAGTTTCATACCTATTAAGAAATATTGTTCAAGGATTAGGCCTAAATGGTTATCAAATGAACTAATGAGACTCGTGACAGAGAAGAAAAATGCATGGGATGCATATAAATTATCAAGCGACTCAGAAGCCTATGGCAGATATAAGCTAGTCTGTAATCAGGTCACAAAGGAGGTTAGGCAGGCGAAGGCAGATTACGAGAAATCTTTGGCAAAAGATGCTAAGAAAAACAGCAAGGATTTCTTTATTTATATAAACTCTAAAAGGAAGGGGATGAATCTGATTGGTCCACTTGATATCAATGGTTCCACTGTTGATGATCCTATTCAGATAGCAAACAAACTGAATGAGTATTTTGCATCTACATTCACACATGAGGAGTTATTAAGGTTTGAAAATGGCAGAAGGTTATCAAATTGTATCAGGGTGCTTAATGATTTTGTAATAACTGAGATCAAAGTGGAGGAGAAATTATTGAAGTTAAACATAAGAAAGGCACCTGGATTGGATGGGATCTATCCAGTTATATTAAAGGAGGTGGCAAAGCAACTAAGCAAACCCTTAGCCATAATTATGAGAGCATCCTTGGACTCAGGGAAGGTCCCCACGGACTGGAGATGTGTAAATGTATCCCCAATTCACATAGGGGGATCGAAAGGTGACACGAGTAATTACAGACCAGTTAGTTTAACTTCTGTTCCGGGTAATGGAGTCACTGGTTAAAGATGCATTGCAGGATCATCTAGACAAGACCACAGCAATAATTCAGACACAGCATGGGTTTGTTAAAGGAAAGTCTTGTCTGACAAATTTTATAGGATATTATGATGTGGTTACAATGGAACTGGAAGCAAAAAATAATTTTGATATCATATATTTGGAATTCAGAAAAGCTTTTGACACTGTTGTGCATGGAAGACTATTCCACAAATTGGAGCAGAATGGATGGTATTAAGGGTAAGTTGCTACAATGGATAAAAGGATGGTTGAGTGGGAGAAGACAGAGGGTGGTAATTAATGGGTGCTGCTCTTCGTGGACTAATGTTATTAGTGGAGTCCCACAGGGTTTGGTGTTGGGTCCGCTGTTGTTTTGTATATACAGTGAAACTTCCCTTTAACGGACAGCCATGGGGAACGAGAATGTGTCCATTAGAGAGAAGTGTCCGCTAACAAGAAGTCTGCGGGAGAAAAAAAAAAGAAAGAAAGAAAAATCGTTAAACTTTTAATGTAAAATTAAATTAAATTATATACAGATTTTGCACAATATTTTTGTAAATAATATACATACAATTGTGCTATGCATATTATGACTTTATCTTAAGAAAAATACATACAGTAATCACTTATTTTCTTCTGCACCTTCTTCCGGCTGATAATTTTGTTTTCAACATTTGTTTGGAGTGAAGAAACCATCGAAAGTCCTTCAATATCTTCTTCAGTGGCGAAAAACATTTTTAAACGATTGATTTGTATGAGCGCTTCTTCTATTTTCATCGGTGGTTCGTCGTTAATATGTTCTTCGACAGAATTACCTCCTTCCATTTCTTCACCCTCATGAGGAACTTCTTGAAAAATATCGATGATAATGTCGTTGATATCTATAGCACAATCTTCTGTAGTGAGGTTCGAGTCTATATCTTTGTAGCCAGAGTCAATTGTAGCGGAAGTATCGTACATTATCAGTAGATGTTGAAGTTCTTGTTCTTCTTGGTGCTCCACATTTCTGTTCACAACTTCAATTTTTGCGTTTGAGAAGCCAGACTTTACAAAACAGTTCACAACAGTTTGTTTTCTAATTGCGTTTACTGAAGAGGAAATCCATTGAATCGCATCTAGGATGCTGAGTTTCTTCGCAAGGTCACTCTCACATGTTACATCGTTCATGTTTGCAAAGAGATGTCTTAAAACACTTTTTCTGTAGTGAAGTTTAAAATTTTTTATTATCCCTTGATCCTTGGTCTGACATTCTGCAGATGTGTTTGGTGGCAGAAAAACGATTTGAATGATACAATTCAATGTACGGGTGAGATGCAGCATTATCCATGAAAAGAATAATTTTTCTGTTTTGACGAATCATGTTTTGGTTAAAGTGACTTATCCATTTGCTCATGATATCTCGTGTCATCCACGCTTTTTTATTAGACTTCCAGTCAACATTCAAAAGATTCAACTTTATGCCCTTGAAACAACGAGGATTTTGTGGTTTTCCTATAACAAGAGGTTGTTCAAAGTCTCCCAGCGTATTTGTACACAATAGTACAGTCGAGCGTTCCTTAGAAATTTTTCCGCCCTGGCACTTTTCGTTTTTTAGACTCATTGTTTTTTCAGAAAGAGCTTTAAAAAACATCCCTATTTCGTCACGGTTGTAAATATCCTTAGCTTCAAAATCACAACATAAATCTTCCAATTTGACAGTCCACTCTGTTACAACTCCAGTATCAACAGATCCACCTTCACCACTTACGGTTTTCCAAGAAATTTTATGCTGAGTTTTGAACTTGTCTAGCCATCCCATAGAAGCTTTGAACTCATTTGCTCCCATAGATTTCGCAACCTCTAAAGCCTTTTCCCTAATAATAGGCCCATTAATGGGAATTTTTTTAGTACGTGCGCGACAAAACCACTCATACGTAACATTGTTAATTTGAAGTCTAACAGTTTTCGGGAATGATTTTTGAACCTGATCATTTCCGTGTTGCCAAAATTATTTGAGCAGTTCATTTTTTTTCTTTAGGATGTCGCTTACCTGCATCTTCCCGATTTTGAATTTTGCAGCGAGATTGCGAACACTATTTTTTTGCTGATCATACGCATTAATGAGTTCGACTTTATCTTTTAAAGTTAAATGCTTACGAGAAGACATTGTGCACTTCACGACACTGAACAAAACTGAAAACTGAAACTCAAAAGACGAAAGACCGACCAAATTCACCCCCCCCCCCCCCGCACACACCGAATTCATCAGAAGTTTTACATGTGCCTTAAAATTCTTGAAAAAGGGTTTAGAACTGCGACGGAAACCTTGATAAAATTCAGAGAATCGGAAATAAAAAATAAACACACAATTGAGGAAATACGTGGAAGAAACGTTCCTAGAAAAAGGGCCGTGAGCTCTCCCGCTGTCCATTATGGGGAGATCAAATTAAGTACTAATCTAAACGAAACAGTGCAGATTACCTGTCCGCGTCCGTTACAGAGAATGTCCGCTAGACAGAAACTGAAAACATGTTAAAACCAATAGAGGAGAGTTGGGGAATTTGAAAATGTCCATTGTAGAGAGGTGTCCGTTAGGAGATGTTTCACTGTATATCAGTGATATTGATGAAGGTATATCAGGCTTAGTGTCGAAGTTTGCAAATGATACAAAGATAGGCAGGGTTGTTAATGGCAGGTGCTACTGCAACAGGATCTAGATAATTTGGGCAGATGGGCTAAGAAGTGGCAACTGAAGTTTAACATTGACAAATGCAAAGTACTGTATATGGGTAGAAATAGCCCAGAGAAACGTACCAACTGTGTGGTACTACACTTAAGGTGGTAGAAAATGAAAAAGACCTTGGAGTAATTGTGCAGTCAGATATGAAGTTTTCTGAGCAATGCAGACAGGCTGCTAGGGCAGGTCTTGGGGGTTTGTCAATGATATATAGGAATTTTGCTAGCAGGGAAAAGGAGGTGATTGTCCCTCTGTATAAGGCAATGGTCAGGCCACGCCTTGAGTACTGCGTACAGGTCTGGAGGCCTCATTTTAGGAAGGATGTAGATTTGCTTGAGCGTGTACAGAGTAGGGCAACAAGATTGGTGAGGGGAATGAAGGGATCCTCTTACCAAGAGAGGCTTAAGTTCTGCAAATTGCAGTGGCTGGAGACTAGACACTTGCACAGTGATCTGATTGAGGTGTATAAGGCCTTGAATGGGTTGAGCACGCTGAATTCTGATGGGGTCATTCCACTTGTTCAGATTACGAACCTAAGGGGGCATAAATTCAAATTAAGAAAAGACAGATGTAGAATAGATGTGTGGAAATTTGCCTTTAGCCAGCAGGTGGTTAATTGCTGGAACAAACTTCCATCTGTCGTTGTGGAAGTTGATAGCTTAAATAAATTTAAGGAGGAACTGGGTAGGCATTTGGAGGGAATGGTGTGATTTTTTTTTTTTTTTTTTTTTTGGCTGATGCTGCAGAAGCTCATACACTTGCTTTCTTGTATCACATGCTACTACTATACTACTACTAATACTTGTATTAAATAAAAAGTAATTATTATTATTTATTTATTTATTCATTATTTATTTATTTATTTATTATTTATTTTTTTATTTATATATATATATATATATATATTTATTATTTTTTTTTTATTATTATTGGAAATAGAAGATCAGTATAATAAATGCAGGACCTGTTAATAAAAATATTCATTGCATTGCATTGTTCTTCAGAAAATTTCATATAACTCCGTTGACTGTATATTTAGATTTAAAAATCTGGGGGTGCTGCATTTCTGCAGTGGCGCCTCTGTAGCCAGGTGGGAAGGAGCAGCAGTGCGTAGCACACGCTTCTTGATTAGACTGGGGTTCGAGCCCGTCACCACCAAATACGGATGATGCGGAAAGGTCAGGGAATGACCACCGCATATCCCGGAGCAATATGGCCTTAGTTGCTAATGCTCCTAAAAACCAAATAACAAACAAACATAACATTTCTGCAGTGCCTACCGATAAGCCACCCCTGTTTGAGAGACAATAAGAGAAAGCAATACCCTTGATCTGATTATAAGCATTAACTACTCTTGCATTAAGAATGTGCAGATAAAAAATCAGTGGCAGTGATTACAATATATTGCTCAGGGAATTACTTAAATGTGTAACTATTGTTGAAGGCAAGGTATGGGCTTTTGCATTCATAAAGGTAACTTCTGTCAGTTTTTAAATTCTGTGTAATTAGTACTAACTGATGAAGTTACCACCAGCAAATTCTAAATAGAAAGCATTCAAAGATGTTATCTTAGAAGCTATTAAACTTTTTATACCAACTAAGAGATTAGAGTTCAAGGAATACATCTAAATGTATGCCAAATGGACTGTTAAGATTTGTGGCAGCAAAGAAAAATACATAGGTTGCACAGCAAACAAGTCTGCAATCAAGTCACAAAGGAGGTTAGGCAAACTAAAGGAGATTAGCATTAGTTGAGGCATATGATGCAAGAAAGCAAGCTTATAGCGCATCAGCCAAAAAAAAAAAAAAAAAAAAAACCTTCCCATTTCACCCATCCATTCACTCCAAATGTTTGTCTAGTTCAGCCTTAAATTTATTTAAGCTATCAACTTCCACAACAACAGATTGAAGTCTGTTCCAGCAATCAACTATTCGCTTTATAGAGGCAAACTTCCGCACATCTATTCTACAACTGTCTTTCCTCAATTTGAATCTATGCCCCCTCAGGTTTTTAATTTCAGCAAGTAGAAGTATCCCATCAGCATTGAGCCTGCTCAAACCATTCAAGGTCTTGTACACCTCAATCAGATCACCTCGCAAGTGCCTAGTCTCCAGATGCTGCAACTTACAGAATTTAAGGCTCCTGGTAAGAGAACCCCTTTGTTCCTCTCACCAATCTTGTTGCCCTTCTCTATACTCATTCTTGTGGTCTCTGGCAAAGAATACAAAGAAAAACAGCAAAGACTTCTTTACTTAGGTAAACAATATAAGGAAATGGTTGAATCTTGTTGTTTTTTTGGAGCATTAGCAACTAAGGCGATATTGCTCCGGGGATATGCGGTAGTCATTCCCTGACCTTTCTGCATCCTCTGTATTTGGTGGTCACAGGCTTGAACCCCGGTCTAATCAAGAAGCGTGGCTATGCACTGCTGCTCCTGCCCACCTGGCTACTGAGGTACCGGTTGAATCATATTGGTCCACTGTGAATGGATTAACTATTGGTGATTCTGCTCAGTTTGCTGACAAACTTAATGGGGTATTTTGCATCTACATTCTGGCGCCTCCGTAGCCAGGTGGGAAGAAGCAGTAGTGCATAGCACACGCTTCTTGATTAGACCAGGGTTCGAGCCCGTCACCACCAAATATGGAGGATGCAGAAAAGTCAGGGAATGACCACCACATATCCCGGAGCAAAAATGGCCTTAGTTGCTAAAGCTCCTAAAAACCAAATAACAACAGCATGTACATTGACACCTGAGGAATTTTTTAGGGATGGGGATAACAGAAGTGATTTTAATTCTGCCAGGTAGCTAAATGATTTTATGATAACTGAGAGGAAAGTGGAAGAGAAAATGCACCTGAAATGGATGGGATGTATTCAGTTTAGATCTGTTAGCTTGACTTCTGTTCTGAGGAAAATAGTGGAGTTACTGGTTAAAGATATAATGCAGGAACATCTAGACAGGATACAGTTATACTGTATTACAGTTATATGTATACAGTTATACTACTAGATACAGTTATACTGCAATCACAGGTGATTGCAGTATAACTGTATTCCTATTCTGCATGGATTTGTTAAGGAAAATCTAAGACCATCTGAACAGATATGACACTGTAACAGAGGAATTGGATGCCAGAAATAATTTTGACATCTTATTAGTATTAGTAGTGGTAAATTATTCAAGAAAGAAAGCTTGTGCAGCATCAACAAAAGAAAAAAAAACCCTTTCCATGTCACCTGTCCATCCCCTCAAATAGTTTCTAGTTCTTCCTAGAATTTATTCATGCTATCCACTTCCACAACAATAGATGGAAGTTTGTTCCAGCATTCAACCACCTATGGCTAAAGGCAAACTTCCGCATGTCTATTCTGCAACCATCCTTTGTCAATTTGAATGCCTCCACGTTTGTAGTCTGAACAAAAGAATCCCATAAATGTAAAATACTTATTCAGTTTGTCAGCAACCTGAGCAGGATCGCCAATGGTTGAACCATTGATATCAAGTGGGTAAATATGATTCAACCCTTCCTTCTAGTATTTACATAAGTAAAGAACTCTTTGCTGTTTTTTCTTTTCATCCTTTGCCAGAGATTTGTCATCTGACTTAGCTCGTCTAATCTCCTTTGTGATTTGATTACAGACTAATTTTATTTATGTGTGAGTGACCAACCCAGTCAGTATTGGGAAAGTTAAAATTCCCCATTTAAGACGTTCTGATTTACTGTCCTACTCAATTTCTCTGTACAGTTGTTCATTGTATTCATCGGAGCCATTAGGCTTATGACACACTGCTACCTTCATTTTTTTCCTTTCCAGTGCTTATATCACACCAAACTGACTCAACATTGCACTGGTCACCCATGTCAACTGGATGCACTGCCTTAGATAATATTTGCTTCTTAACTTAGAGCATAACCCCTCCTATCCTGTCTGTCTTTTCTGTATACGTTGTACTTCCCATGTTCAAATTCTGCATCCCTTATATCTGAATGACACCACTTCTCTGATATCCCTAAAATATTTGTATTTTGATGTCTTCACCTACACTTCAAATTCATCAAATTGATTTGCTATGCTCCTAGCATTGGTGCACTTGCAATTATACATGCACCTGTTTTTATTCTAAGTTACCCTAACACTGCCCATGTATTTCCTTGTTTCATGATGACTCCCAGCTGTTGAAATCCCCAGTACCTTGCTTTCCAGGTTGCTGCTTGTTCCAGTAGAAGCAGTGCAACTTTCTCCTCCACCTGCAGCTATTGTTAATCTATTAATCTGTGTATCCCCCAAGACTGCAGTTTTCTGACCCACCTAACACTTTCAGAAAAGCTTTTGATACTGTACAGTTAGCATTTAGGTAAAGTTTCTACCATGGATAAAGGGATGGTTAAGTGGGAGAAGACAGAAAGCAGTTATCAGTGGGGACTACTCTTCTTGAACTAATGTCATTAGCAGAATGCACCAGGGTTTGGTGCTGCCTCATTGTTGTTTTCTATATTTATTAATGATATTGATAATGATGAGGGCATATCAAGTGTGATATGAAGGTTGGCAGTGTAGTTAATCACAGTAATCAGAGTATTCTACTGCAAAAGATGTATAGAAATTAGGCAGATGTACTGAGAAGTGGCAGTTGAAATTTAATGTTGGCAAATGAAAGGTACTTCATATAGAGAGCAATAATCCCAGATTAATGTACCAGCTGTGTGGGTACCACAATCAGGGCAGGGTAGAATGAAAAAAGCGCATGTGTACCCTGTATGCACGAAAGATGATTTATGTGAAAACATCTTTGTTGAAAATGTGAAATGGAAATGATGCAAATTGTGTTACCTCCTAAATATGCACTAATGCAGTCACTAATGTTGATTAGGTAGAGTAAATAGTGGTGTGAGCCTGCTACTTACAGGTGGAAGATCAAATGTCAATAACCCTACTCTTTATCATGAAGATGATGGCCAATTTATAAATAATCGAAATGAATTGTTATTTGAAACATTTCTTACATATATTTTTTATGTATTTAAATTTTTAAAGGTTTTTTAGAAAAAATGTGTTTTGTCTGTTGACACTTTTAATTGGCCAATAAGGTGTGCTTTGACTTCTTCCAAATCCACCGAAATTTGTACTCTTTGTGGAAATAACCTGCCAGCATTTCCACTCCAAAAGAAATTTTAGTGCAGCCTGATTAGCTTATATATTGACTCTGTATTGGCTATATATTGACTATATATCAATATATTGACTATATATTGACTGATAATGTTGACTCTGTTTTATTTCTGCACAACAATTTGCAATAAAAAGCATATGAAGAGAAGATGGCTGGTAGAGGTGGATATCGATATTCATTTTGGAATTATATTAAGTACAGATAACCCTCATATAACATGGTAGTTTGGTTCCTACAAAATCTTGTGTAATGTGAAACCGTGTTATACGGGACTAAGAACCAGTACAAAAAGGGGGGTTGCATTCCAATAGGTAACAAATATACACCATTTTTATTTTTTATAACTATTGGAAATTTAATTTTTTTAGTAATAATAAGTTAAAATATTAACTTTTATTTTTATAATAGTAGTAACTTAAATAGTAATAACTGAATAAATGTCTTACCTTACAAAGTGTGATACTTATATGTTAGATAATGTACTTTCATTTAATTTTCTTCTTCTTCATCACTGCTAAGCACAATCTCTTCTGCGGCATCTAGATTTTGTGTACCTTCTGCTCTCTTTAAAAGTCACGAACTGCACACTTCGAAGTCACAATTTTTTATGGCCTCAAACAAGCACAAGTTCAATAGCACAGAACCTAACCCAGGGATCTCCCAACAAAATACAATGGATCCCCACTTTAAATGATACGTGAAAATCGGAAGAATGTTTTCCAATTATCAAAATAAAAATAAATTTATGTTTACATACATAGCTTAATTAATATGTACTGTAATATATACGTACTAATTTATTTCTGTTCATTGACTTTTTTTTTTTTTTTTGGTTGTAAAATTTAAAACATATTCATTAAAAATGATAAGCAGTTAATAATAAAGGACCGGTGCGCACAAGTTGCAACAAACATGATGTGCATAAGTGAGATACGGAGTAATGAGTTTATAAAAATTTGTTTTTTTATATGATTGAATATTTCATGGAAGGGGAGACACATTTCACCATAATAACATGAAAACCCACAGAATTTCAGCTGTCAGTATATAGCAAATGCAAGAAGGTCGAGTTTACTACCCATTTATAATTGATTACACTAACAGAAAAGACAAATAAACTGGAAACTGCAAATTGTTTTTGGTAGTGACCTCCAGAATGTGCTTTAGAAAAATACCATGAAGGCAATAACGACTAGCGAGTCAACAGCAGAGATTTACAAAAAGGAATGGAAATGTTGAAAATTACATCCAACATAATAGCAGGGCTTTTCCCAACACAAAAGCTCAAAAATACAGCGTTATGCTAAATTTCCCGCAATTCTCAAACTGTGTTGAGCGAAACCATGTTATATAAGTACTGTGTTGTGCGAGGATTGCTGCATTGTCGAGACTACATTATGTCAAGAATCTGGGTATATTCTTACCATGTGTACGCCATATCCAAAATTTTCATTACTTCATACAGCATGTTCCCTACCACTTTTCTTACCATTGAATACACCATGAATTGTCACACTAATAGAGCAAACCTATCTGCAAAAAGATCTAAACCTCCAAAACACTTCCTATTTCATTTCACAATTACACGTGGTCTCAGTTATAATCTCAGTAATATCCATTTCCACTTAGTTTGCCAAACCCCCATGTACTTTTTCTGACAAAATCTCAGTTATTGGTTGATTCAATTACTGCTCATCTCAGTTGCCCAAATTATTTTCTGTATGATTTCTTTTGTATCAAAGGTGGTACTTGTGCACATATGTCTGTTCTGATATTCCCTGTCACAGACTTGGTAATTTGGAATCTTCTCTTTACGATCTTCTATGGCTTAAAATCTCTCTACTTCATCTGTCCTCTCTACCGTTCTTCCAATTCCACTAATCACTTGGACCTCATTGACTATGTCTCTTTTCAACTTGCATTTTCTCCAGTCCAACTTTCTTAACAGTGAGGTAATTTTCCTTGGTGATTTTAATGTTCACAAATCCAGCTGGCTTCCATTTTCTAGTCACAAAGACCAAGCTAGTCGAGATGCTGAGGCTTTTGCAATTACTAATAACCTCTCACTGATTGTTCATTTACCTACCAGAATACCAGACAATCCTAATCATACAGCCAACACGGTTGATCTTTTTCTCACAAACAACCCAACTAAGTATGCGTTCAAAGTGAGTGGTCCTTTAAGCACCTCAGATCACAACTTGGTGATTGTCTCTTCTCCAATGGAGTTTTTATCTCATGGCTATTCCCAACCTCGTGTTGTTTGGCATTACAAGAATGCAAAATGGGATGACCTGCGAGATTTCTTTTCTTCTTTTTCTTGGTCGGATTACTGTTTCAAAAGTTGACAGATCATGTCAGTGAAATTATTTGTGTAGCAATGAAATCCTTTATTCCACACTGCACCTTAAAATCTCGTCCTTTTTCTAAACCTTGATTTTCCGATAAATGTGCTCAGGCTGTTCAAGGCAAGAATGTTGCATATCGTAATCGGCTTGTTTCCAATTCTTCAATTTCATTTTCTGTCTACACCAGAGCTCACAATTGTAAAGCAGTTATTAATCAATGCAAACTAGATTTTGAACAGGCTAAGAGTAGAAAACTTGCTTCGTGCCCTAATTTTAGCCAAGCATTCTGGTCTCTTGCAGAAGCTATTGGCCGCAACTTTTGCCCATCTCTGCTCCCACCTCTTTCAAAACCAGATGGTTCTGTTGTCACTTCAGCCAAGGATAAAGCTGACCTGCTAGCATCCCATTTTTCTTCCAACTCATGTATTAATTAATCTTGGTAAAACACCTCCCACCATTCCCAACATGCTCCATTCAGTGCCTCCCGTGGTCTTCCGTCAAAAGGATGTCAGAAGGATTTTGATGACTCTCGATGCTAAGAAAGCTCCAGGTCCTGATGGTATTTCTCCACTTGTTCTCAAAACCTGTGCTCCTGAACTTACTCCTGTTCTTTGCGGCCTTTTTTTCACTTTCTTATTCCAGAGGTGTTTTTCCTTCTGCTTGTAAATTTACTCATATCCAGCAAGTTCCTAAAAAGGGTGACAAGTCCCTCCCTTCCAATTATTGTCCCATTGCAATTACTTCTACTCTTTCTAAAGTAATGGAGAAATCAATTAACCGCCAACTCTGAAACTACCTAGAAACCCTCCATCTGATCAACAATCGCCAGTATGGATTCCATCAGTGTCGATCCACTGGTGATATTCTTGCTTATGTTACCCATTTATGGACAAATTCAATGGAAAAGTTCAGTGAAACACAAGCAGTTGCTCTTGACATCTCAAAGGCCTTTGATTGTGTGTGGCATAAAGGTCTTCTGAACAAGCTTCCATCTTATGGTTTGCATACTGTTTTTTGTAATTTGTTATCCAGTTTTCTCTCTGACTGCTCACTGAGGGTGATGGCTCTCTATCTTCTAACTTCTCCAGTAATGTCCACTTCTCCACTTCTAACTTCTCCAATGGTATCTCCCAAGGTTCAGTTCTTTCCCCTACTCTTTTCCTCTTGTATATTAATGACCTTCTTCCATTGACCGGAAGTCCTATCCATAGTTTTGCTGATGATAGCACATTGCATTCCACTATCCAGTTTGAGAAACCTTGCCCTGTTCAATCAGCTTCAACTTCTCGAATATCTGCTACCATTTTATTAATTGCCTATCTCCAGGTTATTCTTCAGTTGGGCAAAGACAACTTAATTGATTTCAAACCTTCTAAAACTCAGTCCTGTCTTATATCTTGCAAAAAGGTTTGTTCTGCTCCTATGCTTATGTCTAGTGACACTCCGATTTCTAGGCAAAATGATATATCTCTCTTTTGAAGATTACCCTGACTTCTAATCTCTCTTTGTACAAGCACATTACAAATATTGTGTCCTCTGCATCTAAAAAACTTGGTTTTCTCTTGGCATTACTTTTCTTCCATTCAGCTGTTCACTCTGTACAAATCGCAAATATGCCCTACCATAGAATATTGTTCCCACATCTGGGGCAGTGCCCACAAAACCTACCTCTCTCCAGCTTATACAGGGTGTCTCAAAAATATTGGTACAAACGTTTAGGGGAGGTAGGTAACATCTAAAGGAATGTGAATCGCATAGGAACCCATAACCGGAAACGTCAAGAGAAAGTAGTAGCAGAGGCACAAGAAGCAGAAATGACACAAGACAGTAATTAGTGGCAAACATTTATTTGACATAATATTAACAATGGAATACGAGATGGATGCATTTCATGATGTTACAACAGATGCTCAAAGGTTCCACCATGAGATGCGATGCATGTGTGACACCGACGCAGCATGGATTGGCGGACACGGTCGAACACACCTGGAGTTTCTTTGACAGTAGCAGCAGCGCAGATAAGTCTCGCCACGAGATCCATTTCCGTCTTCACATGTGATTCATACATGAGATTTGAGGGTTCCCCACAGAAAGATCTCAAGGCTCGATAAATCAGGCAAGCGTGGGGCCAGACAACAGGTCCACTACGGCCAATCCATTGACACCCCAAAATGCCTATTCAAATGGTCACGAACACACCTTGCATAATGGGCAGGTGCCCCGTCATGTTGAAACCAAATGTTGCGTCTCACATTTGCTGGAACATTGTCAAGTAACAATGGTACAACTTGTTCAAGAAAGATCTGATATTTAGCGGAGTTCGTGCGGGATGGTAACAGGTATGGGCTGACTAAGCAGTCACTGACTATACCTGCCCAAACATTTATTGCAAAGCGATGTTGTGCCGCATGGGGGCGCACACCGTGTGGGTTGTCGTGAGCCCACACATGAGCATTGTGCTGATTGAATAAGCCGTTCCGAGTGAAATAAGCGTCATCCGTGAACAAAACGTAGGCTGGAAAAATTCAAGTCTTGAAAACTTTCTTGGAGAAACCACTGCGCAAAAGCCACACGTGCAGGATGATCTTGGGGGAGCAGTAACTGAACCCTCTGGAGATGGAAGGGGTGTAAGGAATCGTCGTGCCAGACACGCTGTACACTGCAACGAGACACTCCTAAGGCAGAGGCAACGACGTGTGTGCTGGTAATAGGATTATTCTGGATGACATTCAACACACTTTCTTCCATGGTGGGAGTTTGCATCGAACGTGGTCTGCCCGCACTACTCCTGTTACCTCTAAATGACCCATAATCGCACAAATTTTGATGCACACACGCAAACAAACAGTGGTCCGGTATATGTCTGTCTGGGAAGCGTTCTCCATAAATTTGTTGAGCGGCTCGTCCATTGCCCTCTGCTAATTCATACACTAGGTGCATGTCTTCCAGTTCACAGTTCGTATATCGATGCATGCTCTTTGTGCGGAAACTACTGCTTGAATGAGTAAACCAGAAATTTTTCCTCTCGTGAACTGATGAACAACGCCATCTACCGACTTACGGTGACGTTTCCAGTTATGGGTTCCTATGCGATTCACATTCCTTTAGATGTTACCTACCTCCCCTAAATGTTTGTACCAATATTTTTGAGACACCATGTAGATTCCACTCAGAAGAGGGCAGTTAGGTTAATTAATGACTCGTTTCTAACAGAGTCTCTCCACTCTCTGTCTCATAGATGTACTGTTTCTGCTGCATGTCTTTTCTACAGATACTTCCATGGGCACTATTCTTCTGAATTGGCTTCTATAATTCCCACTCTCTCTCTCTCTTTCAAAACAGTCCAAACACATGCAGCCACCAGCCAACATCCATTTACTGTCCAACTTGAAACCCACAGAACCAACTTTTCATCTTCCTTGTTTATTCATTCAACTGCCGTTTTCTGGAACAACCTTCCTTCATATGTATTTCCTGAAAATTACAAGCTATAGAAGTTCAAGTCCAATGTCAACAAATATCTTCTTTCGTCTTCTCAACCGCCAGCCCAAGCACGGTACTAAGTACTATAGGTTCTAAATAACCTCTCGTGTTTGGGGTTTTCATAAAAAAAAAAAAAAAAAAAAAAAAATACGAGGGTTGTCTGTATTAAAGTCTTTAAGAACAAAGCCTGAGTATCCATAACAAGGGGCGTCCCTTTTAGAGAGGTGTCTGTTAAGGGAGATTTCACTGTACTAAATGACGTTTACAATGTTTATGTTATGTACTAGCATTTCTCTCTTTGGTCCTGTTACTTGATAATAGCACAGCTGTTTATTTAAGTTTTCTGGATAGTGAAAATGTTATGTATATGTCTATTTTTATTAAATATAAATTTTTTTGACTTGTTGGCTCTCCTTTAGGACTCTGTATGATTGTCAAAAAACTAATGTGTCCTAGCACATTTTTTGTTTTAATATTACATTTGTGATTTTCTATATAAAATAATATTAATTATGGGTTTCTTTTTTTTTTTTTTTTTTTTTTTCAGCATGTAAGCGGAGAATATTCTGACAAGTGCCTTACTGAACTACCTTGGTGCATACGGGATTCTATCTCACTTTATGAACGCATGAATGCTTCTTTCAACTGTCTGACAACACTACCCCCTGAACTTCCTTTTCGTTTGCCTCACTTATCACATGTGAATGTCAGTTATAATCAGATATCGGTACTTCCAGAAAGTATTGGACTTCTTTTTCACCTTAAAGAATTAATAATAAGTCACAATGATCTTTTGTCATTGCCTTTTTCTTTTATTCGTCTTGTAAAGCTTGAATCTGTAGATTTGTCTCATAATATCTTGAAGGAACTCCCAGAAGACATGGGCGAAATGGAATCTTTAACAAAACTTAATGCTAGCTATAATAATTTAAAAAAATTGCCAAAATCATTGGGTTATTCAAAAACAATACAAGTATTACTCGCCATTGGAAATAACTGTGAATCTCAGCCACCACAGTCTATCTGTGATGATGGTTCTAGTGCAACTCTGAGTTTTCTTAGGAAACTGTCTTTACCACATCAGATTTCTTTTTCTCAAGATGGTGATAAAAATGTGTTTAACAGAATTCGTGGTAATCAGGTTCAGACATCAGTTCCTAATCCTCATTCTGCACGAGCTCAATATGTGCAGATACAAACAGAAACAATGAATACTGCCAGTAGGATTAAAACACCACTTCTACCTCCCTTTGGAGCTACAAAATTGCATCCCGATGAATTAAGAGACCGTATTGTTGGTAAGCAAATAACTTCCTCTATTCTGAGATATATTTTAGATTTTCATCTCTCATAATGAAAAATCTTAACCTTGAAAGTGTGAATATTCCTGATACTTAGGAGTTATTTGCTTAGTAGAGTAGGTTCCTGCTTTTGAATTAAAAGTTAATTCCAATACTGTAAGTAGTATGGGCTTATATAATGATCTCAATATTATTTTCTTGGTTTAATAGTACAGACACTCTTTGACTTATGTACTTAATCGTTTTTTTTTTTTTTTTTTTTTCCATGTACATAAGTCTGTTTTGTATGTCCAACTTCGGTCTTGTAGATACATGTACAGTACAATACAATGCACCGAGATTATAACCCCCAACAAACTTCATCATGTACAGCATTTTACGATTTGTAACTGAGTTAAATGAGGTTTAAAAAACATACAATGAATAATAATGTAAAGTACAGTATTTATTCAAAACTAATTTAATCTAAATACGATACGTAATTTAATTTAATCTACGATCAAATCACTTTACAATGGACTCTCCAAAATAAAATACTGTTCACTATACGATATGCAGTAAGTGCCAGTCATCGTGATCACGTTTGTGAACTGAATTTTAATTGTATTAAACGGCTATTCTAATAAGTGAAAATAGGAGGAATATTATCCACAGGCTATAAAAGTAAAGATATAGAGCACAAATTTACACTTTTCTTCCTCCAATTAACAAAATTAAATGATGCGTGAAAATCGGAAGAATATTTCCCACAGGTTAGCAAAATAAAAATAAATTTACACTTACGTACATAGCTTAATTAATAATGTAACTAATTGATATTTCTGTTCACTGACACTTTTTTTTTTTTTGGTTGTAAAATTTAAACAGTAAGAAAATAAGCAATCAATAACAAAGAACATGGAATGCACAAATTGCAACTAACACGATATGCACAAGAAACTTTTCTAAGTAAAAATAGGAATGAAGAGAAGATTCTGAAAATTTATTAATGATTGAAGATTTCAGTGAGAGGGAATTCATTTCACCATAATAACGTAAAATTCCACAGAATTCCTGCTGTCGGTATAATCGCAAATGCAATAAGATCGAGTTTACTACCCATTTTTAATAGATTGCACTAACAGAAAAGGATTCCATCCAATAAACCAGAAACTGCTAATTGTTTTATTGTTTTATGGTAGTGACCTCCAAAAATCCGCTTTAAAAAATATCACAAAGGCATTCAAAATTGATTCTTATAACCAAACATAACAACAGCTTTGTTCTTTGTACATATAGTCTTGTTACCCTCCTTTACATCCTTTCAAGCAAGTCTATATTTTCCTGAAATGAGACTTTTAGATCTGTATGTAGGATTCAATATGTGTTTTGACTATTGATTAAAAACTGGAATGACTACCACTTTATCTCTGCTGGCAGAATTCTTATATATCACTGACAGTACTCCCATATGCTGTCTTAACAAGTTTACAGCACTGCCGAATGAACTTTGTGTCAGACTATATTATAACCATAGATGCTTTTCATCGTCAAACTGTTAGTTGCGTTATCAGCCAGCTGATTTAGATCAGCGTTTCCCCAACTGTGTTCTGCGGAATACTAATGTTCTGTGAGATGTGAACAAGTATTCTGTGAAAAATAGTAATTAATAATTTTAAAAAAATAATAAAATAAATAAATTTTGCATATTTGTAGCATACACTACTCTTGTATCATTATAATTTTTAACATTATTATTATTTTTTTTTTTTTTTGGTTATTAATATACTGGCATAGACTAATAATCGAATAGACCATGGAATACTTTATTTTGGTGGGCTTTTTCATAGAGAAGTATGTGTAGAGGTAATGACATCTACGAAAAAGTAGCACTGTAGTGATCTAATATGCCATTCGTATGCGATTTAGCCTGGAGTACATGGGTTGAAGGAGAGGGAGAAGCGAACTGATATCATAACTTAACTCACTTCCTTGTATAAATTTTTTTTGATAATTATCATTATTTCGAAATATTATTATTAAAATAAATGACCATGGATTTGTGGTTGAAAAAAGGAACTTTAAAACGAGAAGCAAGTACTTCTAGTATTGCAACTGTGGTCGGTGAAAATGAATACTATATTGTCACACTTCAAAGTGAGGATGAACAATCGCAGCCTTTTGTTCCCCAAAAATCCAAAGTGAAAAAACAGGAACCAACTAATAAAAGACCGAAATGAAAGTATGATGACAGTTATTTGAATTTGGGCTTTACATGTGTTGGAAATAAAGATGCTTCTGATGCACAGTGCCTCATATGTAATAAAATATTAGCAAACAGTTCTTTGGCTTCCACTAAACTTGTGTTTCGTAAGTGTTCTGGAAATATATTGCGAGATGAAAAGTGTTCCGTGATTAAAAAAGTTTGGGAAACGCTGATTTAGCTTACGATTACTGTGATCCAAGTGCAGAACCTTTTATTTATTAGCATTAAAGCTTAACTGTCATATTTTACAACAGTTGTATAATTTGACTTGTAGTAACATATCCTAGTTCTTGATTTTATTAACAGTCTTGCTCACCTTAATATTGCCATCAAGTTTTGGCATGTAACTTGCAATACCACCATAAATATCATCTTTGGCTTGGTTCTTGGTTTTTTTCCGCACACATAAAGATTTTTATGCATATTTTTTATAATATGATTGAAATTTTTTTTTTTTTTTTTTTTATTTCTTATGCTAAAATAGCCAATATCTATCTCTTTTAGTAATGGAATAACTTCTCTGTGTGGAATAGAAATAAATTATTTTTGGAATCATTAAGAAGATACTTAATATTAAGATATTTAGATACTTGATATTTAGTTAATCTTAATATTTAGATACTTTCTAATAAGAAGATCAGTAATACACAGTGTTACTGAGAATCTTGTCTCCTTTCAGTCATGTGGTTTCACTCTGCTAGATTCTGGATTTGAACTAAAATGCCAATGATAAATGATAGATAAAATTAAAATATATGACAGAATAATAGAATAAAGAAGAATTTCATATTATGTCTCTTGATGTATATTATTTTATTCTGATTAGTTTAATTTAATTTTGATGTTACTATTATATATTATTTTCTGCACTGAACTTTTAATTCTGCTAATCCTGCCTGTGATTAATTTTATTAAAGGGCATTAAGTTGGAGAGATTATTCAAGGTGTTCTGCCTTGCTTTCTTTTTTGTCTTCTGACTTCATGAGGTGAGTACATCATTTGTGGTTTGCTTAGAATAGGACCACAGCCTTTCAACTCAGCCCTTAGACAGACTTAGAGGTTACTGAAATGCTACATCACTTGGTTGTTTCAGATGCCAGTGCTTTGTGGTTCCTGACAAGGTGGGGCTCTCCCAGCAGACAAAATTCTTCGTAATTCTTTATCATGTATTAACATGCATCAGGTAGTGCAAAAGCATCATTTTTCATTGGGCAGTGAATTCACAAGAAATGTAAACAAAGTTTACAAAAATGGCATCATTATTATAACATCTCATATCTGGTTGCCTGGTCATGCACTTTCAAATAATTAATATTTTCCCACTAGAGAAGATTATTGTTATTTATTCTGAGTGTTGAATGCCACCATCTGAGTGTTGAATGCACTGGCACTGTTTTGAGAATTATTCTCTCATCAGTGGGTAGGCAGGCACCCAGAGTGTACAAGTAGATAACCTAGAAGTTAATTTTTCTCAGTATGTAGTATTATAATAATGATGCTGTTTTTGTAAACTTTGTTTGCATTTCTTCTGAATTTACTATGTTTTAAAATGATGCTTTTGCTCTACCTGTTAGCAAATTGTTGCAGTATATGAGTCCTTAAAGTCCATAAGCTGCTCTCGACAATCATATATTTTAATTGTATCTGTCATTTATCTTTTTAGCCTTTCAGTTCACAAATCCAGCAATGCAAAAGCATGGGTATCAAAGGAGACAAGGTCATCTTTGTAGCAATATGAACTTTAGTAGCCCCTCTCTCCAGAGGCGCATTTAACGGCGGGTGCACCGGGCACGCGCCTTGGGCCCCGACTTCTGAAGGGCCCACGCAAAACCCAAACAAATTAGTTGAACGTATTAGTTCAAAACTTTGTGATTATTATTATGCTATTATTAATTATATTATACATATATTATATTCAAATTTTATTGGAAATAAAACATTAATAGTACATAATCTTTTTTATTTATTTAAAAAATTGGTTAACATGTATTTTTATTTTCCCTGTCTCTCTCTTTATTTTAAGAGGCCCAATATTTTCTTCTGCGCCCGGGGCCTCAACCGACCTGAATCCGCTCCTGCCTCTCTCCAAAAATTAGTTCTTTCTATTTGAATGCAGAGCAGTGCTTTAAAGTAAATACACCTAATTCTGTTTTTGCACGAACTTTTTTTACACGAATTTGATTTAACACGAATTCAAAATAAATATTTCATTCTCTTTTTACGCGAGTCATTTTGATTTAACACGATTTCTATGAATTTTTTTTGCCTAAATTCTAAGAATTTTTTTTGCCTAAATTCTAAGAATTTTTTTTTTTTATTTGTGGCATATTAGTATCATTTCTATATTACACGCACCAATAGATTAGTGTGATTATCAGCTATTTATTAGTGTGATAGATTAGCTAGTGTGTGCGTTTTGAAATGGGGGCTTTTGTTTACCAATGTGTACGTCTAGGTATCTATGAATCATCAACGTTTTTATTGAATTTTGGTGCACATCTACGGTATTCGTGCATTGTATCTTCGAAAGACATTTAGTAGTAAGTTCTATTTCAAAGTGAAAGAATCTTTAGTGAAATTTGTGCACATATAAATTTATTAATTTTGCCGATAGTCAATAAATTGTAACTTTACAAATTTTTCATACTTTTTTTATTAATTATAACTGAGATATTTTTCGGTAGCCCTTATATAATGTTGAATAATTCGCCTATTACCAAAATGAAAAGGAAAGCGATTTCTTTGGAACTTAAAATTCAAATTTTAGATCGTCTTGCAACTGGACATGGCCTACGTCTGTAAGAAAGCATTTTGGTGTACATGAAGCTACCGTAAGAACTATTAAGAAAAATGAAGCTGCAATTAGGAAGTCGGTATGTTCTGGAACAAAAGTAAGTGTTAATTCATCATCATATACAAGAGATATTGTCAAGGAAAAAATGGAAAAGGCTCTGGTAATATGGATAGAAGATCAGTCACAAAAAAGAGTACCAGTAGATGGAAATGCCATCAAGCAAACAACACTAAGAATTTACAGACAGATTAAAGAAAAGGAGCCAAGCACTTCATCTCAGTTAAACAGAAAGTATGAATTTTCTGCGAGTACAGGTTGGATGATAGGGTTTCTTAAAAGGAATGCTCTTCCTAATATAAAAATTAAAGGTGAAACTGCATCTGCAGATGAATCGGCCACTAAAGTATTCCCGCAGGAACTTGCAAAAATTGTTGAAGATGGAGGATACACTCCTGACCAAGTGTGGAATGCAAATGAAACTGGTTTCTTCTGGAAACGAATGCCGAACGTATGTAGCCAAATCGCGAAAAACTGCTGGTGGTTTTAAGGTAGCTAAGGATCGTGTGACCTTGTTATTTTCCTCCAACGCTTCAGGAGATCGTGCCGACCGGGCTAGCCGAGTGGGTAAAGTACCTGCCTGGCAACCCAAAGGTCGCGGGTTCGATTCCCGCCTCGGGCTTGGATCAAAGTACTGCAAAAACCTTGGGAGGTGCAATATGGCCACAGAAGCCGATGCGCCAACAACTACCAAATCAAAAAAAAAAAAAAAAAAAAAAAATCAGGAGATCGTATGTTGAAACCACTGCTGGTAAATCGAGCCCTAAACCCACGTTCAATGAAAGGTGTAGATATCAATAAACTGCCTGTTCACTGGATGTCAAACAAGAAAGCCTGGGTGACCACTGCTCTCTTTACAGAATGGTTCAACAAATGTTTCGCCCCAGAAGTCAGATGTTATATGAATTTGAAAGGTCTCGAATTTAAAGTTCTTCTGATTTCTTGACAATGCACCCGGCCATCCTGTCTTGGAACACCCAAATGTACAAATTTTATTTCTGCCACCTAATACTACATCTTTGATACAACCGCTAGACCAAGGTATAATTGCGACAATTAAAACATACTACGTAAAACAAACATTCCAACACGTTTTGGACAAACTGAATGATGAAACACTAACAGCCATTAATGTGTGGAAGAAATTCTCAATTATGGATTGTATCAATCAAGTTGGATTAGCGTTAACTGAATTAAAACCAGCAACTTTAAATGCGTGTTGGAAAGCAGTTTGGCCACAATGTGTAAAAAGCAAAGATCCCATCATCCCTAATACGACCGAATTTCCCAATGGCACACAAAATTGGTGGAGAAGGATTCGATGATCTATCGTTTGAAGATATTGATGAATTGTTAGCCGACAAAGCCCTAAGCGAAGATGAAATATTAGAGGTTGTCCTTGGGACCCCTTATCCCACAGAACGTAGTGATAATGAAGAAAATGATCCTGTTCTAAATGCAGATTTAATAAAAGAAGGTCTGGAACTGGCCAGAAAATTAGGTAATCATTTTGTCAAACATGACCCTAATGAAGAACGCGCTGGGAAGTTTCAACGTGAACTGAAGTTGTTGACAGCCTCTTACAGAGAATTATATAACGGCCTAACCAAAACACGAACACAACGATTAATAACTGAATTCGTTCGTAAAAACCGGTGAAACATCAGCACCAGAGGAGACTCGTGCTGATTTTGCTCAAGAGATCACAGAAAGAATTTCATAATAGAGGAAGAAGACCATGTCCACAACATTTCTAGTGATATTCCAGTCGTACGCAAATGTATGCGCCGTTTGTTATCAGAAAGTGAAAATAAATAAAATCTTGTTATGTGTAAAACAGATTTTTTTTGTTCATGAAGAATTTTTTTCATTTAATATGCATACAAATTTACTTTAATACATTTTCATTACATATTATTACATGTGTATTTTGTTGAAATAAAATAATAAGCTTAAAACGAATATTTTTATGTGGTTTTTTTTAAAATTATTTTTACTGATTTTTTAGATCCGGAACCAATCGTCTTTCCTTCCATAAATACAATGTCTTTTTTTACACGATTTTTTTTTACACGTATTTTTCAGGAACGTATCTATCGTGTAAAAACAGAATTAGGTGTATATAGTGAAAAGTGACAAAAAAGTGGTTGCTCTTGCAGTTATTGGGTCAAGTTAAAACTAAACATGTCAGATGTTTTTAGAAAGAGATTGAATGTGAGTGATGAAACCATTTGTTTGCATTTGCATTGACTGGGAAAGGTGTATCAGATTGAGAAAATAGCTTCCGCATAAAGTCACAGCTAACAGCAAACTTCAGAGACTGTCATTCTGCTTGTTACTACTTTTGCCCCCCAATAATAAGCTATTTTTGGAACATTTATTGGTGTGGTGAATAATAGCTTGTACACTAAATAATTTCCTGATTGATTATCATCTTATGAACTTGCACTCCCACTTAACCAGCTAATAAAGCTCCCACTTCACCAGCAGAAGGCAGAGAACACAGAAATGGGGGGAACCCCTGGTGCCGTCAGGGAACTAACACTTCTTTAGCAGAAGATTTTGCAGTGTGTATTGTAGAATACAGCTGGTATCATTCATTACAATCTTCTTTTTCTGAATAAAGCATTTTTGTTCATTTTTTATTTGTTTTAATTCATTACACACACACACACGCACGCACACACACACACTGTGTTTCTGTAAGTAGAGGCAAAACTGATTCTCTTACACATATCTAAAGTTTTTTTCCCCCACACTTAGAAAAAAAAGTCTTTTTTAGTATTTTTAATTAGGTTATTATCTGAACAATTTTTTTTTCTTTTGTCAAAGTTTGGTCCTCCACAACCTGCACAAAAAGCTGTTTATTTATGAAACTTGATATTCAGTAGGGTACAAAAACTAAGCTCTTAAACAGTAGGAGGCTTCCGGATCTGCTATCGTATAATCTCCCTGCCTTAAATCTGCCATGTAGTGACTCGAGAGAGACCAAATAGAATATATATGCGTTATGTCAAGAAGCTGGGTATATTCTTCCTATGCGTGTACTATATCCAAAAATTTTATTACTTTGTACGTGTCCTCCCCTCCTTTTCTTATTACTGAATACATCATGAATAGTCAAACTAATAGAAAAACTTACCTGCAAAAAGATCTGAACCACCAAAACACTTCCTCGTTCATTTCACAAATATACGTGGTCTCGGTTCCTAATCTCACTGGTGTTCATTTTCACTTACAGTCTGCCAAACCCCCATATACTTTTTCTGACAGAATTCCAATTCTTGGTTGATTCAACCACAGCTCATCTCAGTTGCCTTAATTATTTGCTGTATGATTCCTTTTCACTTTAAAGGTGGTACTTGTGCATATGGCCATTCTGATATTCCCTGTCAGAGACTTAGTAATTTGGAATCCTTCTTTTGATCTTCTTTGGCTTAAAATCTTTTTACCACATTCTGTCAAATTCATCTGTTGCCTGTATCGTTCTCCCAACTCCACTAATCACTTGGAACTCTTTGACTTCCTCATTTTGAAACTTGACTTTCTCCAGTCCAACTTTCCTAACAGTGAGATAATTTTCCTTGTTGATATTAATGTTCGCAGCTCCATCTGGCTTCTGTTTTTTCGTTACCCAGGTGATCAAGATTCTGGGGTATTTGCAATTACTAATGACTTCGCACAGATTGTTCATTTTCCTTCCAGAATACCAGACAATCCTAACCACACAGCCAGTGTGCTTGATCATTTTCTCGCAGACAACCCTTTTAAGTACATGGTTGAGATGAGTGGTCCTCTAGGCACCTGAGATCACAACTTGTTGATAGTTTTTTCTCCAATGGAGCCTTTCTCTCATGACCATTCTGAACCCCATATTATTTGGTATTACAAGAATACAAAATGGGATGATTTGCGAGATTCTTTTCCTTGTTTGGATTACTCTTTCAAATCTTCTAATGTCCATGCTTGCTCAGATCATGTCAGCGAAATTATTCTTTCAGGGATGAAATTCTTTATTCTACACTCCACCTTATAATCTTATCCTTTGTCTAAACCTTGGTTTTCCAATAAATGTGCTAAGGCAGTTCATGATAAGAATGTTGCATATCGCAGTTGGCTTGTATCCAAATCTCCAGGTTTATTTTCTGCCTACACCAAACCTTGTAACAATTGTAAAGTAGTTATTAATCAGTCCAAACTAGATTTCGAACAGGCAAAGAGTAGAAAACTTGCTTCTTGTCCAAATGGTAGTCAAGCATTCTGGTGTCTTGCCAAAGTTATTGGTTGCAACTTTTGCCCATCTGTATTCCTATCTTTGTCAAAAACTGGATGGTCCTATTTCCACCACAGCTAATGATAAAGCTGACTTGCTAACATCGTACTTTTCTATCAATTCGTATATTGACAACCATGGTAAACCACCTCCTACCATTCCCAGTACACTCCATTCAATGCCACCTGTGTTTTTCCATTAAAAGGATGTCAAAAGAATTTTGAACAGTCTTGATACCAAGAGGGTTCCAGGTTCTGATGTTATTTGTCCACTTATTCTCAAAATCTGTGCTCTTGTTCTCTGGTCTCTCTTTTTTTTCCACTTTCTTATCCCACTGGTGTTTTTCTTTCTGCTTGGAAATATGCTCGTATCCAGCCGGCTCCTAAAAAGGGCAACAAATCCCTCCTATCCAGTTATCACCTCATTGCACTTACTTCTACTCTTTCTAAAGTAATCGAGAAATATATTAACCGCTAACTCTTAAACTATCTAGAAACTTTCCATTTGGTCAATGATTGCAAGTATGGATTCTGTCAGTGTCGATTCCACTCTGACTAACTTCTCCACTAATGATGGTGTTCCCCAAGGTTTATTTATTTCTTCCATTCTTTTTCCCTTGTATATTAATGACCTTATATTAATTGACAGAAAATCCTATCCATAGTTTTGCTGATGATTGCACATTGCATTCCACCTTCCAGTTTTGGAAACCTTGCACTGCAGAAACAGCTTCAACTTCTCAAATATCCACTGCCAATTCCTTAAATTCTGATCTCCATGAAATTGATAATGTAATTGATTTCAATTCTAAAACTCAGTCATTTCTTATATCTCAAAGAATTCTAATCTCCCTTGGAGATTAGAAGTCATCACATAAGTATATAGATAAGTACATCACAAATATTGCTTCCTCTGCATCTAAAAAATTTTGCTCTTGGCATTACTTTTCTTCCAAACAGCTACTCACTCTGTACAAATCTCATGGAATATTTTTCTCACATCTGGGGGGCCCCCTCCTACCAAAACCTCTTTCAGGCTTCTGTACTCCATTGAAAAGAAGGTAATTAAATGTCTTAATTAATCACCTGTCCCTATCAAAGTCCACTCTGTCTCATAGACATACTGTTTCTGCTGCATGCCTTTTCTATAGATATTTCCATGGGCACTGATCTTCTGAATTGGCTTCTATAATTCTCTCTCTCTCTCTCTCTCTCCCTCCCTCCCTCCCTCCCCCCCTTCCTCCCAATTTCAAACTGATGGAACCAATTTTTCTCATTCCTCATCTATTCCTCCTTGTTTTTTCTTGAACAATCTCTATTCACATGTATTTCCTGAAAATTACAGTCTACAGAAATTCAAGTTTAATTTCAACAAGTAACCGCTTTTACAACCTTCAACCCATGCATGGTACTAAGTACTGTAGGTTCGAATACTTCTCGTGCTTGGGGTTTTCCTTAAAAAGAAAAAAGTATCTTCCCAGCTGCTGGTTATTTTGTAATGTTTAGGCCTGTCTAGATAATTTCTGGAAGGTTTTTTTGTGTACATTTTATTTTGATCAATTTAATTTAATTTCTTTGTTACTATTATATATTCCCTCCCATACTGTTCTGCCAATTCTACTTCTCATTAATTTTTTTATTAGAGGATCCTAAGGTGGGGGGAGGGGAATCACTGAAAGTTCAACTTTTCTTTTTGTATTCTAACTTCATGGGATAAGTATTTTGTTTGTAAGCAGTTTGCATAGCCTTTCAACCCAACTTTTTAACAGTGTTAGAAGTTATTGAATTGCTATGTCCTTTGGTTGTTTAGGATGGCTTTGCCTTGTGGTTCAATGTTACTATTGTTACAGTGTAAGGAGATGGGTCTTCCCTATTCCAAAAATCATCAATTTCAACATAGAGCAGTGTTTTAAGTGAGTAGATTATAATTCTCATATATTTGTTCCCCTCATTCATACACTTTTGAAATAGCCTTTCACTATTTTACTGAACTGTAATTCATACTTGCTAGTCATCAGCTGATTCAGTGTCACTTGTACTTTAGAAGCACATTGTTGGCTATTTTCCGTCTATAATGGCATTTGCTAAAATATTAACCTTTCAAAACCACACAAACATTTTGTCATCCTGATACTATGAGTGCTGTAAAAATGAATTATTACATTCATAACAACAGTAATTATTTTTTATAAAAATATGATAAATAACTCTCATAATGCTTGTAATTTGCTGCTCCTGAATCTCCCTTCCCCCCACTCTCTCTCTGATTAACAGAAGTATACCTATCTATATACAAAAGAATATTTTGGAAAATACTGCTTTTACACGTGCACATTTTTTGCTTTCTGCAAGGTGGGGCTAACTGCTATTGCATCATACTACAACAAAGTGATTGGCAGGTCTGTTTCAAAGACCATGCCTATGTACATCACTCTTAAATTAATCTGCATATACCACAGCGATAACTCATTACCTGATAGCATTTAGTAGTGTTATGACATCACACAATGTTGAAAGTTCGGCAGTTGTTGATTGTGGAGTTTAATTTTAGAATTCTACATGTCTCAAGGCAATGATTCAATTTTTTCAAAAGTTTCTTCAGCTATTAGCAATGCTGTTAATAATGGCAGTAATAGAAAAGAGAAAGATCATATCAGAAAGGCTGAGAAGAAAAGATATTGAAGAGTGTGAAGCAGCACTTAAAAATCCTTATATCGAAGAAAACAAAGCGATTATAATAAGTTAAGGCTTATCATTTAAGAAAGGAAAGATACGAAAAGAGCAAAAAAAAATGAATCACAAATTCTTGATAGCTCTACTGAAACTCCAATCATTAATAAAAAAGAAAAAAATTGTAAAAAATGATAGTGGTAAAAGAAAAAAATTATCAAATAGAGATTCCTGAAAATATTCACAGTTCAGGAAATTTAATACATGACTTTTTTGAAGTATCGAAACTCCTTTGGAAGAAAAGCTTCAATTTAGCCGCAGCAAATAATACTGTCCGTTGAATGAAAAAATTTTTATCTGAAATTAAGATTCCAGGAGAATTGAAATTAGTTTATTCATTAGACCAAATTATGCCAGATAGTTGTAATGCTGAAGAATACCACTCTGTAACACCAAAAACACTTTATTCTCTGGAGCCTTCAGGTTTACCTCTGCATAAACTACTTTTAAAGGTAAATGCAATTGTTATGGTTTTAAGAAACTTAGATATAAAAAATGGAATTTGCAATGGTACAAGACTATGTGTAGTTGGAAATAAGGAAGAAATGTTTGGTTTGTGAACACGCCACAGGTGAGAGAGCTGGATCGGAAGCATATATTCCATGGATTCATATGTATTCAAACGAAGGGGAATATAATTTCATTTTTCAATGAACACAGTTTCCTGTGAAATTGGCTTTTAGTATGACAGTAAACAAAAGTCAAGATCAAACATTATCTACGATTGGTGTTGACTTAACATGTTTTTTGCATGGACAATTGTACGTTGCATTAAGTAGAGTGAAGGCAGCTAAAAATCTCTTTGTATTAACAGAAAATGAGTCAAAAAACAATAAAAAAAAAAAAAAAAATTGGACAAGAAATGTTGTTTATAATCAAATATATAAATGATGGTTTTGTTTTTAGTTAATAAAATAATATAATATAACTTTTGTACATCTTTTGATTGAGAGAGAGAGAGAGAGAGAGAGAGAGAGAGAGAGAGAGAGAGAGAGAGAGAGAAGAAAGAAAGAAAGAAAGAAATCTTTATTGCAACAGCAGATAGTGATGTACATAAAGTTGCAACTGCCTGCCATGGTACAGTGACCAGGGGTTTGATTATATAAACATATAATTAAGGTTCGTGTTACCCAAGTCAAAGGGGAGCAAAGCTACCTTCTGACTTGTTTTTGAAAAAGATTTTTTAGTAATATCATTCATCCTTTTTTTTTTTTCCTTTATAAAATACTTTCTTGTGAGGACTCCTTTTGTACAATAATCGTAATAGGAGAAACAAATGAATAAAAAAGTAGGTTTCTCTGATTATTCAGTGGTAAAAGCCATAATTGTAGTGTGAGTACCCTGACTTAAATATTATGCAAACCTTGGAGGGAGGATATCATATAATAAGATAAAGCCACTGCTCATTCTAAATGTGTTAAGACAGAGCATGTTGTTTAGAATAATAATAAAATATGTATCAGTGTTCACCAAATGTTTTGTCAGGTTCTAATATTACGATTTGCAAAAGCAGCAATATATTGAAGTCTCTGAAAGAAACAAAACCCAAATTTTTATTGCATTTGTTGTTGTAATTGCACATAAAAATATTTTATTACTGTACATATTTTGAAAACATTTGCATATACGTATTGTGAAATGTTCTTAGAATGT
This sequence comes from Mastigoproctus giganteus, assembly GCF_048544385.1. NCBI lineage: Eukaryota > Metazoa > Arthropoda > Arachnida > Uropygi > Thelyphonidae > Mastigoproctus > Mastigoproctus giganteus. The sequence continues at coordinate 74,101,724 of NC_143587.1, read as the reverse complement.
AGATGGTGTGTGGCATTAGCCAGTAGGCTCAGTGATTAAAGTCATGATTAAAGATTTTAATTTGCCTAGTGGGGCACACCTTTTAATTCATTTCATATGAGGAGTGATAATTTAATTAGCGAACTGGTGCAAGATCATATCTTAATTATCATCATCTGGATTTCTGTGGATTTCTCTTTCTCGAAATACTCTCCTTTGAACTTTACACACTTTTGCCACCATTATAAAAAAAAAAGATAAACTGCAGCCATTACAACCCACTGTAGGATGGAAGCCTCATCAACAATTCATGCTGAGGGAAATGGACCATAATCTGCCACACTGGTCCAGTGCAGGTTGGCAGATTGACCGTATTTAGCAGTCAGGGGTTTGAATCCCGGTCTACTCAAAGAGCATGTGCTACTGCACTCCCTCTCCTGACCACTTAGCTACGGAGTGGGCACCATTGTATTATGCATTAAATGCTTCTTGTAAGCCATTTTTCGAAAGACTGCAAAGTGCTTTTGTTGTGGCTCTGTGAGCATCATTGTCAGATGCAAAACACTTGCCTTTCAGAGTTTTCTTCAGACGTAGAAACAGGAAGAAATCACACAGGGCTAAGTTGGCGAATAAGGGGGATGTGGCAGAACCTTGGCACCTATGCCAGTGATCACTGGCTGCACAATATTAGCCATGTGGGGCCTGGCATTGTCTTGATGGAGAAACCACTTCACACCGGAAAAGTTTTTGACATTTCTCACAAATGGCACGCCAAAGTTTGACTCTGAGAACCTCAGGCTATGCTTCCTTATTCCTGGTTGTTCCACAAGGCACAAAATGTTTAACAAGAATGCCTTTTATGTCAAAAATTACAAGAACCATTTGTTTGTTGGCCAAACGAGGAGCTCGAAATATCTTAGGTCTTGATGAATCAGAATGCTTCCATTCACTCCACTCTTGTTTTTCGTCTGGATCATAGTGAAAAATCCAAGTTTCATGTCAAGTCAGTATTTGATTTAATGTTAAATCGAATGTTAATTCAATTTAATGGAAATTCTGTTAGAATGTCCATTTCATACTACTGTACCGTATGAAATGGACATTCTAACAGCTAATTCACAAAGTGTAATTCGCCTGCCCTCCAAGGTTTCCAGGGCTTTTGAATCTGCTCAGGAGTTGTTGAGGAGGAAAGCTGACCAAGTCTTGGGTCATCTGCAACAGACTCATGGCCTTCACTGAATCGCTTGTGCCATCTAAATATGGCTGTCCTACCAAGACACTCAATGTCATATGCTTCATTCATCTCTTTAACTGTTTCCAATGCATTTAAGTCCTGTCTGACATAATAACAATTCACATATTGCTGTTCAGTGACATGATACTTGCTTCTTAGTGACACATGGCTAAAAAAAAAAACTCTTCATGCAACACTAGCTCGATTATTCAGTGGTAAAAGACTGAACAAACTCTGTGGCACATGCATACGCATCTCTAGTGGCAGTTATGGAAAGTTTGCATGGAACCATAAAATCTTGCATCACTCCACAAATTAAATGAGCACCCCTCGTACATCCACTTGTCAGCCATAGTTAAAGCCATTGTCTTGAAAAAAAGTGGATAAGCATGCAATTTAACCTAGATCCTGCACAATTTCAGCAGTGTTGAGCTTTTCATCTACTTGGTCCACACAGCTAAAGTTTCTAATTTCTTGCCTGAAAAGTCCAGAAATGCTTGTTAGTTATCACACAAATAGGAAAATATAAGCTCAAATTAAGCTTATTCTTGATAATTATATGCATATGCCGAAAAACAGGAATTTAAAATTAACAGCATCTGTCATCCAATTATTGAAGCATGTGCCCTTGACATTTTATGGCAACACATGCAATCATTCGATTCCTTGGCTTTGCATCATTGAAGCTTCTGGTTGGTATCGAAGTGTTGAAGTATGCAGGTTTTTCCAATTGACATTTTTCTTGCTATAAAAGATGTGATGAAAAATGTTTAAAGTGTGTTGTCTGAAACACTGCAGAGGATGTTTTATTTTCAAAAAACAAAATACAATGAAATCCTTAATGTTTGCACATTTGAATCCATAATTTTTCGAAATCCAGCACAATTTACAAAAAAAGTCGACATTTTAAAATCTGGAAATATTAACAAAGCAATCCACCAGTCATATTAACAATCGCATTTCTCTTTAAGAATCCATGAAAAAAGGGTGACATTTCTTCCTTTATAAGATGCTTGTAGTTCTGTTTTGTCCTTTAAACCTTGTCTGGTAACAAAAACAGTTTAAATTGTATAGAGGATGTGCAGTGGTTTTAATTTTCCCAAAAGGGCAAACTTAAATTTGCACCAAGTTGCCCTGGTATTGAACTACTTTCAAACAGAATGCTTCACCAAAAAATTAATTGGTCATTTGTTTAAAAGATAAGACTGCTATAACAGCCTGTCTCGGAACCAACTGGTTTCTTATCGACTAGTAGGTGGTCTGTAGTAGCACACAAACAAAACAGTTTTAAAGAAGTTGTTTGATGTGAGCTGCCATACAGAATCAGTTTTCAAAGTTGTAATATAGCTAAAGCTATCTGTTTTGTCATGTGTCATTGCTAGAGACTGCCTGCTATCTGATGAGTGACCAGATACTCCTGAAATAGGCTGTCATAGCAGCCTCATCTTTTAATCAAATGTCAGTTAAAGTTTTGGCAAGGCCATCTGTTTCACAGTAGTGCAATACCAGGGCAACTTTTTACAAACTTTGTTCTGCTGCACAAAACAAAACTGCATTGCATTATCTATGCAGTTTAAATCCTCGCTACAAAAACAGAAGAAAGCACATGGTAGTTTTGGATCATCTTATAATTTCTCTAACGTTTAGTTATACTACAACCTTATTTCTTTCTTTTGGTGCTACATTTTATTCAGTATACTTTGTAACTTAGCAGGAACTGCCTCTTTCAAATTAAATCTGTGTGGCTGTTCCGTGTAAGCATGATACAGTGCTTACATGAACCAGCCACTTTTACTTTGATATCAATTTAGTACAGCTAAGTGCAAAGAGAGATTGAGAGAGATGTACCCACATTGAGAAATTCCCAGTGTGGGTATAGCTGTAAAGATGTGGTTCGTTAAATCCATAGTGAATGTCTTCCTTAAACCGCACCTTCCTGACATGCACAAACAATAGGTTTAATTCCACATAGCCAAGATTTTTTACTGCTGTTATAATGCACTGATGCTGTTTATCAATGCATGACTAAAGCAGGGAAAGAAACAATAGGTGGCTCAAGATTGCTCAATCTATACTAATTTTATGGAAGAGACCTAGTGAGTGATCTGACTGCCTGTTGTTTTCCTCTCTAGTATAGCCAACAAAAACCAAACTAGTGATCTTTGTTACTACAAGTGAGAATTAAGTGAATTTCTCTGCAGTAAATTATTAAATGCTAAATGTCATATAAACTGATAAAGATTGCCCTATTATTATATCGGCGCCTCCGTAGCCAGGTGGGAAGGAGCAGCAGTGCGTAGCACACGCTTCTTGATTAGACTGGGGTTCGAGCCCGTCACCACCAAATACGGAGGATGCGGAAAGGTCAGGGAATGACCACCGCATATCCCGGAGCAATATGGCCTTAGTTGCTAATGCTCCTAAAAAGCAAATAACAAACAAATAACAAACCCTATTATTATTAATACTCTTTCCTCAAGAAAGAAGGATTTTTTTTTTTTTTTATTCTCTATTGCTAATCAGATCAACTGATGATTCTTTTCTTTGCTTCCAATGTATAACAGTGCACTGATCTCAAATTAAAACTCGGTGCATTACTAGAAGTATTTGAGACACTTCGAAACCATGTTTACCCTAGAGAGATATGTAACTGAGAGCTCATCAGGGACTCGAGATTCTAGTAACCTGTCAAGTGATGCATTCCCAATTTGAGCCCCAGACTAGGACAATCAAGTGCATACTTCCCTGCTTCAAAAGAATTTAGTTCTATTGGGCGATTCCATTGTCAGGGAAATGAGTAAACATTTTTTATAATAAAGATAAGTGGACTAGAACCAGAGTATGTTTGCCAGGAGCAACAATTAATGTTGTCAGATTTTAAGAGTAAAGAGAACATTATTATTCACATGGGGAACTGATGATATTAACCACACTAGATTTTGTTACTAATGATTATTTGTAGATTTGAAACTAACTGATGATTTTTTTTTTTTTTTTTTTTTTGGTAGTTATTGGCGCATCGGCTTCTGTGGCCATAGTGCACCTCCCAAGGTTTTTTGCAGTACTTTGATCCAAGCCCAAGGCGGGATTCGAACCCGCGACCTTTGAGTTGCCAGGCAGGCGCTTTACCCACCCGGCTAGCCCGGTCGGCGATGATTTGTTAAATAAATATCTAACAAGGACCTTTAATAAATAAGGACTGTTCTGAAAAAATTCTGCAAGTACGTCAGAATTTTTGTATGTTTTTCTGCCCAGGCATGGTAGGAGGGACTGAATGCTGAAAACCTTGTGGATTAACTTGAAACTTAAGGGATTATGCCAGGCTTTTGGGGAGAAATTTATATCAGTGTGATCCACACTTCTAGGTAGAAGAAATCTCTTTTGTTAAGGCGGGTATATTTAAACAAAGTGGTGCAAAAGTTTTTGCTAGTATTATTGAGGATACCTTACGGCAGTGGTTTTCAACCTTTTTTTAATAACAGCACCCCTAAGTAATTTATTTTATTTTGCGGCACCCCTACTCAATTTTCTCAATATATATATATATATATATATATATATATATATATATATATATATATATATATGTGTGTGTGTGTATACAGGGTGATTCACTACCAGTGCAACAAACTTGCAGGAGGTGTAGGAGGCACAAAGACGAATCGGAATCACATAGCATTGCAGGGTCCGAAATGCCTTCATCATGCGGTAGAGAACGTTGAACGGGAGGTCACGCGAACAGCGATCCCGCTGGAAGTCAGCATTTGCGAACCGGTTCCCGAGGTAGTAGGATGGACGAATATTTAAACATTGAACTGGCTGACATGCACCTCGTGTATGGAGCTGTGGACTGTAACGGGCGTGCCGCTCTGTGCTTGTACCAGGAATGTTTCCCACACAGGAGTGCTCCTCATCATACGATTTTTACACGTGTGCACAGAAGGTTACGTGAGACTGGTTGTTTCACGAGAGGTACCACGAATCGAGAGCGAACGACGAGGACGCCAGACAATGAGGAGAATGTTCTACGTCTTGCAGAAGGCAGTACGAGTACTCGAGCGATATGCCAACAATTGGGTATTTCCCAATCCACTGTATGGAGGATACTGTCAACAAACCAAATGAGTTCAACGATCTGCAACGCGTCTAATGATTGGAGCCTGTGGATTATCCACTCCGGAGGACTTTTGCTACTTGGTTTCTTCAACAGAAACGGTTCGCAAATGCTAACTTCCAGCAGGATCGCTGTTCACGCGACCTCCCATTCAACGTCCTCTACTGCATGACGAAGGCATTTCGGACCCTGCAATGCTATGTGATTCTGATTCATCTTTGTTCCCCCTATACCTCCTGCAAGTTTGTCGCACTTGTAGTAAATCACCCTGTATATATAATATTAAAAAATATATACAGCAGGCCCCCGTTATAACACGGTTCGCTTTACGCTGATTAGCTGTTCTTATATTATTACCTGTATCTGACTATAACGCTGTCACAGATCACTATAACGCTCTTTTACAGATTGCATTTTTGGCATATTTAACGAAATCCGTTTCATTTGATGGAGGCGATAGCTTGAAAATGAATAGCAAAACAGCATTAAAATGTTTCCCACGCCGACGAGAAATTTTTCCACGCTCAATGAAATTTTCTCGCATGCTAATCTAATACAGTACAGTGACTTGTTACGTAGTTCCGAGATCAACGTTTTAAAAAATGATCAAGTATATTGCTTTTAATATTTGCGTTATATGCATTTATCCAAAGACCATAATCATCACTCGGTACATGGCGCACTATGGTCATAGTTGCCGATGCGCCCAATAAATCCCGAAACAAACAAACAATCACTCGGTACAGTATTAGACATTGTGCGTAACGGTCAGTTTACTCGAACATTGTATCATAATTAATGCAACCAACGCAGTTATATTTTCGAAGAGTTAACAATGGCCGATAAGAATGAAAAACCAACAATGTCTGGACGCAGTATGAAGACTATAAATGTAAGAAAAAGACTGAATTTGAAAATTAAATTAGACGTTTTGAATCGAATCGATTCCGGTAAACGACAAGCGGATGTGTGCCATAATTTAGGACTTGCAAGTTTAACTGTAAGAACAATTATAAAAAAATAAAGAATTAATTTTAGCAGTGGGAAAGATAGCTGTTCAACTGCAAGCAACTAGGGCTAGACCGACTATTAGGATTGAAATGGAAAGACTTTAACTAATTTTATTGAAGATAATATCCAATGCAGAATTCAGTTAAGTTAAATATTATAAAAGAGAGAGAAAGATCTAAAGAAAACTCACCTGAAAAAAAAAAAAAAAAAAAAAAAGTGGAACCATTTAAAACTGGTAAGGGCTGGTTGAATAGATTTAAAATCTAGAGAGAAGCCGCAAGTGCAGATCAAGGAACCGAAACTTTCAAAAAAGAACTTGTTAAAATTATTGAAGGGGAGTATTGTGTGTTATACTTCTCAACAAGTTTATAACATAGATGAAGCAGGACTTTTGTGGAAACGAATGCCTAAAACAAGTTTCATATTGAAAGAAGAAAAAAAACATGCCAAGTTTCAAAGCGGCAAAGGATCGGGTGACTTTATTGTTGGGTGGTAACGCTGCGGGGGATTTAAAATTAATACCCCTTTTAGTTTATTTAGAAGAGGGCCAACCCAAAATCGACACATTTTTCATGATTAAATTAAATCAATTTAGATCAATTAAATTCATGATTTTAATTGTAATTTCAAGTTTAATTTTGATACGTAAGTAGTTACCACATAATTATATACGTATGTAATGCAGAATATTTGATATGTACAAATATTTGAATATTAAATATTTTGACCGACATTTGTGCATCTTTTCACTACTGTTTATTATTGTTTAGGAAATATCCTGTGGCACCAACCGCAACTTACAAATACATATGTTACCTTATGGGAATGAGGCACTTGCTTAGTGCAGATTCACTTAGCCCTCTGTTTTTCCGGAATGAATTATCAGCATTAAGCGGGGGTCACCTGTATGTTAATATGATAGTTATTACAATAATATAATTATAAAAATTACATTTCATAATACAAATTATATATATACAGTATATAATTTTATTCTTTATATAGAGGTACTAAGTAATCAATTATAGATCACCACAAAATTAAGAAGATACTGTACAACTTTTTATAATGAAATAAACATATAAATTAAAAAATAATAATGTTTAAGTAACTTAAACCCAAATTACGTGGCACCCCTGGAATGTTGTTGCGGCACCCCGGTTGAAAATCATTGCCTTGCGGGTTCAGGGAAAACTATATCTGGGGAGGGGAATATATAGAATAAGGAATATATAGATACACATTTATCTGATGATATGGGTCAAAGTAATGCGTGCACATTTCTCAAGAGTTCATTTGTTGCTACAATAGCTAATGTTGACAAGATGTTCTGAGGACAGCAAATGAACAGGAAGCTAATGCTACAAAAACATGATTAAACAACTTCAAGGGATGTTACAGGGCAGTAAACTTCAAGAAAACTGTCTTAACTGTGTATACAGTAATGTCAGGGATGTTGTTAGTAAAATGACTTAATTTTAACTTATGATTAAAAGAACTAATGCTGACATAATTATGGCTAACAGAAATGTGGTACTGCGCGGAAATATTATTATTATTAGTTGTATGGTGCAAGGAAGCCTAAAGCTTATGCTTCACTAGCCAAAAAAAATTCCCGAGTTACCCTGAGAGAGAGAGAGAGAGAAAGAGAGAGAGAGAAAGAAAGAGAGAGAGAGAAAGAGAGAAACAGTGTGTCAGAAGTAGAAGGGGAATCACCAGGAAAGAGAAGAATGATGATATCCAGCTCGGGACCCTGGGTGTGCCAAGCCCATACTCACCAGATGTGAGCCCCTCGAATTAATAGGGTATGTTGAGTTTCATTCTTAGCATTAGCAAAGGCACATGATGCAAGAAAGCAAGCTTATATAGCATCAGCAAAAAAAAAAAAACCAGAAAAAAACCCTTGTTTCACCCATCCACTCACTCCAAATGTGTTTGTCAAGTTCTGCCTTGAATCTGTTTAAGCTATCAACTTCTACAACGACAGATGGAAGTTTGTTCCAGCAATCAACCACCCACTGGCTGAAGGCAAACTTCCACATATCTATCCTACAATCTCCTTTCCTCAATTTGAATTTATGCCCTCTCAGGCGATTATTCTGAGCAAGAAGAAGAATCCCATCAGCATTCAGCATGCTAAAACCATTCGAGGCTTTATACACCTCAATCAAATAACCGCACAGGTGCCTAGTCTCCAGACACTGTAATTTGCAAAACTTAACCCTTTCTTTGTAAGAGCAACCCTTTGTTCCATTCACTAATCTTGTTGCCCTTCTCTGTACTCGTTCCAACAGCTCTACATCCTTCTTAAAATGAGGCCTCCAGACTTGTATACAGTACTCAAGGTGTGGCCTGACCATTGCCTTATACAAGAGGATAATCACCTCCTTATCCCTGCTAGAAAAATTCCTGTATATCATTGACAAGACACCATGAGCTATTCTTGCAGATCGTCCGCACTGCTCAGAAAATTTCATATCTGCCTGCACAATTACCCCCAGGTCCTTTTCATTCTCTACCACTGTCAGTGTGGTACCACAGAGTTGATACATTACTCTGGGATTACTGTTTCCCATATGTAGTACTTTTCATTTGCCACCTCTCAGCCCATCTACTCAACTTTTCTGGACCCTGTGGCAGCAGTGTATTGTCGTTAGTGTCATTAACAACCCTGCCAATCTTTGTATCGTCTGCAAACTTGGACATCAAGCCTGATATACCATCATCAGTATCATTTATAAATACATAAAACAGCAATGGACCCAACACTGAACCCTGAGGGACTCCACTAATAATACTAGTCAACGAAGGGTAGTGTCCATTGATTACCACTCTGTCTTCTCCCCCTCAACCATCCCTTGATCCATAGCAGCAATTTGCCTCCAATGCCACATTGCTCCAATTCATGCAGCAGTCTTCCATGTGCAACAGTATCAAAGGCTCTTCTAAGATCCAAATATATGATATCAAAGTTATTCTTTGCATCCAGTTCCTTTGTGACTTCATCAGTGTATCCAATCAAATTAGTCAGACAAGACTTCCCCTTAACAAACCCATACTGTGTCTGAGCTATAACTGAAGTCGTGTCTAGATGATCCTGCAATGCTTCTTTAACCAGTGCTTCCATTAATTTCCATGGAACAGAAGTTAAACTAACAGGTCTGTAGTAGTAGTAGTAGTGGCATGTGATGCAAGGAAGCAAGTGTATGAGCTTATACAGCATCAGCCAAAAAAAAAAAAAAAAAATCACACCATTCCCTCCAAATGCCTGTCCATTTCCTCCTTAAATTTATTCAGTCTATCAACTTCCACAACGACAGATGGAAGTTTGTTCCAGCAATTAACCACCCACTGGCTAAAGGCAAATTTCAGCACATCTATTCTACATCTGTCTTTTCTTAATTTGAATTTATGCCCCCTTCGAACCTAAGGGGGCATAATCTGTAATTACCTGTGTCTCCCTTTGATCCTCCTTTGTGGATTGGGGTCACATTTGCACTTCTCCAGTCCATGGGTACCTCCCCTGAGTCCAACGAAGCTCTCATAATTATGGCTAAGGGTTTGCTTACTTCCTTTCCCACCTCCTTTAATATAACTGGATAGATTCCATCCACCCCAGGTGCTTTTCTTGTGTTTATCTTCAACAATTTCTCCTCCACTTTACTCTCAGTTATTACAAGATTATCTAGCTACACTGCCAGAGTTATACAGCTGTGGCATTCCCCTCCCTGAATAACTCCTCATGTGAATGTCGATGCAAAATATTCATTTAGTTTGTTAGTTACGTGAGCAGGATCATCAACAGTTGAACCATCAATATCAAGTGGACCAATCTGATTCATCCCCTTCCTTCTAGAGTTTACATAAGTAAAGAACTCTTTGCTTTTTTTCTTTGCATCATTTGCCAAAGATTTCTCGTAATCTGCCTTCGCCTGCCTAACATCCTTTGTAACTTGGTTACAGACCAGCTTATATCTGTCATAAGCTTCTGTGTCTCATGTTAATTTATATGTATCCCATGCATTTTTCTTCTCTGTCACATGTCTAATTAGTTCATCTGACATCATTCAGGTCTAAATCTTGAACAATATTTCTTTGTTGGTATGAAAAGCCTAGTAGCTTCCAAGATAAATTCTTTGAATACTTCCCATTTTGAATTTGCTGTTGGAAACATCATCAGTTGGTCGCACCGTATAGAATTTAAATACTCTCTCAGACCACGGTAGTCGCCTTTACGAAAGCAAAAACCCTTCCCTTTACCCCTAATGGTAGTTACCTCTTCGAGTAAATCCCACTTCAGCACAATGTGATCACTGCCACCTAGTGGTTCCTTTATCTGCAGATTCTTGATGCATGAAGAATCACAACTGATAATCAGATCAAGAGTATTACTCCCTCTAGTTGGCTCCCAAACATGCTGCTGTAGAAAACAATCATCCAATAAATCCACAAAAGCCTTGCTAGTGTGTAAGTGACCAACCCACAAATTCCATCCACTATCCGGGAAATTAAAATCCCCCATTAGTAGTGGCAAATAGTGAAAGGAAGCAAGCTTATATAACATCAAGAAAAAATCACTTTCCACATCATCTCTATTGTCTAGTTGTTCCTTAAATTTATTAAAACTACTCACTATCCCCATATGGAAGTTTGTTCCAACAATTAACTACCTGCTGGCTGAAAGCACATTTCCACACTTCTATTCTTTCACCATCCTTCCTCAGTTTAAATTTATGCCCTCTAATGTGTGTTGACTGATCAAGAGTAAGGATGCCATCAGCATTTAGCTTATTCAATCCATTCAAAGCCTCAAACACCACATTCAGATCTCCTTGCAGTTGCCTAGTTTCCCAACACTACAATTTCCAGAAGTGAAGTTTCTCTTGGCATGATTCAACATTACACTACCCACCCATGTGGACTGAGCGCACTTACATCTACACCCGTAGTTGCTGTTAATCTGTTAGTCTGTGAATTTCCCCCCACCAGCATGCAGTTTTGCTATTTAAATAACACTGCCTCAACAGCATTAGCAAATATTCTTGCATCCCTTCTATCTAAGTGTATATCATATCTGTAAAATCAGTTTCACCTGTTAATGAGGACACACTGTGTGTGTGTGAAAAATTCTGCCCCATGAGCCTGCAGTCTCTTCAGAGCCAAATTGATTGGAAAGGCTTTCATTATATGGTATGCACAGTGTATTAGGATTAGTAGAGGCATATGATGCAAGAAAGCAAGCTTGTATAGCATCAGCCGAAAAAAAAACACAAAAAAACTTCCCATTTCACCCATTCATTCACTCCAAATGTTTGTCTAGTTCTGCTTTGCACTTATTTAAGTTGTTGGCTTCTGCTACAACAGATAGAAGTTTATTCCAATTATCAACTGTCTGCTGACTAAAGGCATTTATGTCCCCTCAGGTGAATAATCTGAGCACAAGGAAGAATCCCATCAGCATTGAGCTTGCTGAAATCATTCAAGGCCTTATACACCTCAATTATATCACCTCGCAGGTGCCTAGCCTCCAGACACTGCAATTTGCAGAACTTAAGCCTTCCTTGGTAACACCTACCCTTTGTTCCACTCACCAATCTCGTTGCCCTTCTCTGTACTCATTCCAGCAGCTCTTTAACCTTCCTAAAATGAGGCCTACAGATCTGTATGCAGTACTCAAGGTGTGGCCTCACCATTGCCTTATACAAGGGGATAATCACCTCCTTATTCCTGTTCTGCTAGCAAAATTCCTGTATATCATTGATAAGACACCATGAGCTACTCTTGCAGCCTGTCTGTACTGATCAGAAAACTTCATATCTGACTGCACAATTACCCCCAGGTCTTTCTCATTTTCCACTACCCTGAGTGTAGTACCAACCAGTTAGTACATTATTCTGGCGTTAATGCTACCCAGTCAATGCAGTACTTTCCTTTTTCAATGTTAAACTTTAGTTGCCACCTTTCAGCCCATCTCCTCGACTTTTCTAGATCTCTGTTGCAGTAGTGTACTATCATTGCTGTCATTAACAACCCTACTAATCTTCGTATCGTCTGCAAACATAGACATTAAGCCTGATCTTCATCAATTACCCTTTATCAATGATATTAATGAATACCTTCATCAATATTGATAAATATAGAAAACAACAATGGACTCAACACCAAAAACTGGGGAAGTCCACTAACAACATTAGTCCCCGAAGAGCAGTGTCCATTCATTACCACTGTGTCTTCTCCCACTCAAACATCCCTTTATCCATTGTAGCAACTTTCCCTTAATGCCATACTGCTCCAATTTGTACAGTAGTCTTCCATGTGCAACGCTATCAAAAGCTTTTTTAAATCCAAGCATTAGCATTAGTAGAGGCATTTGATGCAAGAAAGCAAGCTTATGCAGCATCAGCCAAAAAATAAAAAATAAATAAAAAATAACCACTTCACCCCTCTGTTCGTCCAGCTGATCCTTAAACTTATTTAGGCTATCAACTTCCACGACAAGGGATGGAAGTCTATTCCACCAACCAACCACCCGCTGGCTAAAGGCAAATTTCCTCACGTCTATCCTACATCTGTCTTTTCTCAATTTCAATTTATGCCCTCTCAGGTGATTATTCTGAGCAAGAGAAAGAATCCCATCAGCATTGAGCATGCTCAAACCATTCAAGGCTTTATACGCCTCTATCAGATCACATCGCTGGTGCCTAGTCCCCCAGACACTGTAATTTGCAAAACTTAAGCCTTTCTTTGTAAGAGCACCCCTTTGTTCCATTCACTAATCTTGTTGCCCTTTTCGGTACTCGTTCCAGCATCTCTACATCCTTCTTGAAATGAGGCCTCCAGACCTGTATACAGTACTCTAGGTGTGGCCTGACTTGCCTTATACAAGGGAATAATCACCTACTTATCCCTTCTAGAAAAATTCCTATATATCATCGACAATACACCATGAGCTACTCTTGCAGCCCGTCTGCACTGCTCAGAAAATTTCATATCTACCTGCACAACCACCCCCAGGTCCCTTTCATTCTTTACCACTGTCAGTGTAGTACCACAGAGTTGATACGTTGCTCTGGGGTTGCTGTTTCCCATGTATAGTACTTTACACCTGTCAATGTTAAACTTCATATGCCACCTCTCAGCCCATCTGCTCAACCTTTCCAGATCCTGTTGCAGCAGCATAGTGTCAGTAGTGTCCTTGACAACTCTGCCAACCTTTGTATCGTCTGCAAACTTGGACATTAAGCTTGATATACCATCACCAGTATCATTTATAAATACAGAAAACAATAATGGACCCAACACTGAGCCCTGAGGGACTCCACTAATAACATAGTCCACGATGAGCAGTGTCCATTGATTACCACTCTCTGTCTTCTCCCCCTCAACCACCCCTTTATCCATAGCAGCAATTTGCCTCCAATGTCACACTGCTCCAATTTGTGCAGCAGTCTTCCATGTGCAACAGTATCAAAAGCCTTTCTAAGATCCAAGTATATAATATCAAAGTTATTCCCTGCATCCAGTTCTTTTGTGACTGCATCATAGTATCCAATCAAATTGGTCAGGCAAGACTTCCCCTTAACAAAACCATGCTGTGTCTGAGCTATAACTGAGGTCTTGTCTAGATGATCCTGCAGTGCTTCTTTAACCAGTGCCTCCATTAATTTTCCAGGAACAGAAGTTAAACTAACAGGTCTATAATTACTTGTGTCAGCCTTTGATCCTCCTTTGTGAATTGGGGTCACATTTGCACATTTCCAGTCTATGGGTACCTCCCCTGAGTCCAAGGAAGCTCTCATAATTATGGCTAAGGGTTTGCTTACTTCCTTTGCTGCCTCCTTTAATATAACTGGATAGATCCCATCCACCCCAGGTGCCTTTCTTGTATTTATCTTCAACAATTTCTACTCCACTTTACTCTCAGTTATTACAAGATTCTCTAGCTTACTGCCAGAGTTGAATACACCTCTGGCATTCCCCTCGCTGAATAACTCCTCATGTGTGAATGTCGATGCAAAATATTCATTCAGTTTGTTAGCTACCTGAGCAGGATCATCAACAGTTGACCCATCGATATCAAGTGGACCAATCTGATTCATCCCCTTCCTTCTAGAGTTTACATAAGTAAAGAACTCTTTGCTGTTTTTCTTTACATCCCTTGCCAAAGATTTCTCGTAATCTGCCTTCGCCTGCCTAACCTCCTTTGTAACTTGGTTACAGATCAACTTGTATCTATCATAGGCTTCTGTGTCACGTGTTAATTTGTATGTATCCCATGCATTTTTCTTCTCTGCCATATGTCTCATTAGTTCATCTGACATCCACTTAGGCCTAAACCTTGAACAGTATTTCTTAGTTGGTATGTAAAGCCTAGTAGCTTCCAAGATAAGTTCTTTGAATGCTTCCCATCTTGAATTTGCTGTTGGTAACATCATCAGTTGGTCCCACTGTATAGAATTTAAATACTGTCTCAGTCCATCGTAGTTGCCTTTACGAAAGCAATAACCCTTCCCTTTACCCCTAATGGTAGTTACCTCTTTGAGTAAATCCCACTTCAGAACACTGAACACTGCCATCTAGTGGTTCATTTACCTGCAGATTCTTAATGCATGAAGAATCACTACTGATAATCAAATCAAGAGTATTACTCCCTCTAATTGCGTCCCGAACATGCTGATGTAGAAAACAATCATCCAATAAATTCACAAAAGCCTTGTTAGTGTGTGAGTGACCAGCCCGTCAATATCTGGGAAATTAAAATCCCCCCATTATAAGACTCCTTGATTTACTGGCCCACTCTATTTCCCTGTACAGATTCTTATTATACTCATGAGAGCCATTAGGCCTATAGCACACTCCTACTCTTAATTTTGATCTCCCAATGCTTATGTCACATCAAACTGACTTGACACTGCACGGTCAGCAATGTTGACTGGCTTCACTTCCTTGAATTTTATGTATTTCTTAACTAATAACATAACCCCTCCTCCCTTCCTATCCTGTCTATCCTTTCTGTAGACATTGTACTCCCCAAATTCCAGTTCTGCATTCCTTATATCTGTGTGACACCACGTCTCTGAAATCCCCACAATATCTGCCTTTGATGTTTTGAGCAATACCTCAAATTCATTTACTAAACTCCTAGAATTGGTGTACACGCAAGTATACATGCACCTGTTCTTTTTCTTAGCTACCCTAACACAACCCATGTGTTTATTTGTACCCCAATGATTCCCAGCAGTCTCCGAAATATCCTGCATCTTATTTTCCAGGCTGCGGCTCATTCCGATAGAAGCAGTGCAAGAATCACTTTCACCTCTACCAGTGGCTACTGTTAATCTATTAGTCCTTGTATCCCCCCAATCTAGCAGTTTTCCGACCCACCTAACACTGCCTTGATAGCATCAGCAAACATTCTTGCACCCTTTCTATTTAAGTGTATCCCATCCCTGTAGAAGCAGTCTCTCCTGTTAACAAGTACAAGCCAAGCTGAAAAAAATTCTACCCCTTGAGCCTTGCACAATCTTTCCAGGGCCGAATTGGTCGACAGGGCTTTCGTCATACACTCCCTCCTATCGTGTCTGGGCAGAATTGCAGACACT